>NC_134487.1:5444410-5514410 GCF_040206685.1 Ascaphus truei
ATATGGTGTTAGGGACACGCGGGCTGGAGGTGTGACATGCAGTGACGGAGTATACACTGTATATAGATAGTCAGCTCATGTGTACAGACCTCGGTGATATATGTATATGATGTTAGGGACACGCGGGCTGGAGGTGTGACATGCAGTGACGGAGTATACACTGTATAGATAGTCAGCTCATGTGTACAGACCTCGGTGATATATGTATATGGTGTTAGGGACACGCGGGCTGGAGGTGTGACATGCAGTGACGGAGTATACACTGTATAGATAGTCAGCTCATGTGTACAGACCTCGGGGATATATGTATATGGTGTTAGGGACACGCGGGCTGGAGGTGTGACATGCAGTGACGGAGTATACACTGTATATAGATAGTCAGCTCATGTGTACAGACCTCGGTGATATATGTATATGATGTTAGGGACACGCGGGCTGGAGGTGTGACATGCAGTGACGGAGTATACACTGTATAGATAGTCAGCTCATGTGTACAGACCTCGGTGATATATGTATATGGTGTTAGGGACACGCGGGCTGGAGGTGTGACATGCAGTGACGGAGTATACACTGTATAGATAGTCAGCTCATGTGTACAGACCTCGGGGATATATGTATATGGTGTTAGGGACACGCGGGCTGGAGGTGTGACATGCAGTGACGGAGTATACACTGTATATAGATAGTCAGCTCATGTGTACAGACCTCGGTGATATATGTATATGATGTTAGGGACACGCGGGCTGGAGGTGTGACATGCAGTGACGGAGTATACACTGTATAGATAGTCAGCTCATGTGTACAGACCTCGGTGATATATGTATATGATGTTAGGGGACACGCGGGCTGGAGGTGTGACATGCAGTGACGGAGTATACACTGTATAGATAGTCAGCTCGTGTGTACAGACCTCGGTGATATATGTATATGGTGTTAGGGACACGCGGGCTGGAGGTGTGACATGCAGTGACGGAGTAAACACTGTATAGATAGTCAGCTCATGTGTACAGACCTCGGGGATATATGTATATGGTGTTAGGGACACGCGGGCTGGAGGTGTGACATGCAGTGACGGAGTATACACTGTATAGATAGTCAGCTCATGTGTACAGACCTCGGTGATATATGTATATGATGTTAGGGACACGCGGGCTGGAGGTGTGACATGCAGTGACGGAGTATACACTGTATATAGATAGTCAGCTCATGTGTACAGACCTCGGCGATATATGTATATGGTGTTAGGAACACGCGGGCTGGAGGTGTGACATGCAGTGACGGAGTATACACTGTAGAGATAGTCAGCTCATGTGCACAGACCTCGGTGATATATGTATATGATGTTAGGGGACACGCGGGCTGGAGGTGTGACATGCAGTGACGGAGTATACACTGTATATAGATAGTCAGCTCATGTGTACAGACCTCGGGGATATATGTATATGATGTTAGGGACACGCGGGCTGGAGGTGTGACATGCAGTGACGGAGTATACACTGTATAGATAGTCAGCTCATGTGTGCAGACCTCGGTGATATATGTATATGATGTTAGGGGACACGCGGGCTGGAGGTGTGACATGCAGTGACGGAGTATACACTGTATAGATAGTCAGCTCATGTGTACAGACCTCGGTGATATATGTATATGGTGTTAGGGACACGCGGGCTGGAGGTGTGACATGCAGTGACGGAGTATACACTGTATATAGATAGTCAGCTCATGTGTACAGACCTCGGCGATATATGTATATGATGTTAGGGACACGCGGGCTGGAGGTGTGACATGCAGTGACGGAGTATACACTGTATATAGATAGTCAGCTCATGTGTACAGACCTCGGTGATATATGTATATGGTGTTAGGGACACGCGGGCTGGAGGTGTGACATGCAGTGACGGAGTATACACTGTATATAGATAGTCAGCTCATGTGTACAGACCTCGGTGATATATGTATATGATGTTAGGGGACTCGCATCCCCACTTGTACTACGCTATGGAATATGTTGGCGCCTTACAGGCCAATAATAACATGAATGTTGCATTTAGCGCACAGCTGTCAGACTTTGTGTGAAATGTTACTTGAAAAACATGTTCTATTACTAATAATATTTCAGTTCCTATTTTCCTTAGATATAATACTTTATATTCATTGCGGTTTCTTATAAGATGATGATGATGATGATGATGATGATGATGATGATGATGATGAGGAGGAGGAGGATGTATGAATTTTGGAGGCACAGAGGGGTAAAGTGACCTTGCCCAAGGTCACGAAAAGGTGACCCTGGGAATTGACCTGGATTCACTTACACGATCACTGTGCTGCACTTTCAGCACTTATTAAGCATGTAAGTACCAGCACTGCTATATGTTACCGCAGGGGTTCTTACTCCAATCCGCAACAGCCCCAACAGGTCAGGTTTTATGGATATCCCAGCTTCAGCACAGGTGGCTCAATCAGTGGCTCATTCAAAAATGGAGCCACTGATTGAGCCACCTGTGCTGAAGCAGGGACTGAGCCACCTGTGCTGAAGCAGGGACTGAGCCACCTGATTTGTTGGGGGGTCTTGAGGACTGGAGTTCAGAAGCCCCTGTGTTAATGCCTTTCCCCGACATGAAAAGAGGTAGAAGATTAGTGGAAGGGGGTCTTGGGAAGTGGGGTCTCCTCCCTACGGAATCACCACTGAGTAAAGTGTCCGATTCAGAGGCTTCGGTTCCTTTCACGTTAACTTGGCCAGGCTGAGTGAGGAGGTGGCCAGGCTGAGTGAGGAGGTGGCCAGGCTGAGTGAGGAGGTGGCCAGGCTGAGTGAGGAGGTGGCCAGGCTGAGTGAGGAGGTGGCCAGGCTGAGTGAGGAGGTGGCCAGGCTGAGTGAGGAGGTGGCAAGGCTGAGTGAGGAGGTGGCCAGGCTGAGTGAGGAGGTGGCCAGGCTGAGTGAGGAGGTGGCCAGGCTGAGTGAGGAGGTGGCCAGGCTGAGTGAGGAGGTGGCAAGGCTGAGTGAGGAGGTGGCCAGGCTGAGTGAGGAGGTGGCCAGGCTGAGTGAGGAGGTGGCCAGGCTGAGTGAGGAGGTGGCCAGGCTGAGTGAGGAGGTGGCCAGGCTGAGTGAGGAGGTGGCCAGGCTGAGTGAGGAGGTGGCCAGGCTGAGTGAGGAGGTGGCCAGGCTGAGTGAGGAGGAGCAGGGAAGTATTCAGGAGCAGAGATCTAAAGGGGAGACAGACACCCAGCGACTTCCTCTCCCACAAACTCAAAGCTCTCTCTCAAGGGGAGAAAGAGAGAGAGAGAGAGATATCAAAGACCGAGGAAGAAGGAAACGGGTATGAAGTGGTGAAGGAGCGAAGGAAGGAAGGAAGGAAGGAAGGATGGAAGGAAGGAATGATGGAAGGAAGGAAGGAAGGATGGAAGGAAGGAAGGAAGGAAGGAAGGAAGACATCTCAGAGACTGAGAGAAAGGTAGAAAAAAGATCCAAAGATACAGAAAAACATAGAGAGATAACAAGAAAATAAATCTAGCGAGGGGAAAACCGAGCGAGAAAGCAACAGAGCAAGAAAGCACATGGAAGTGAGAGACAGAAACAGTACAAAGAAGAGGAAACATGACGAGAGCTCAGATACAACATCGTGGGGAAGAGGACCACACGCCTGGAACACAGGAGGTAGAGAGCTCTGGGTATTACAGATGGAGTACAGAAGATACATGGGGATTAGGATACGGGGACGGGTGGACACAGGGAGGACCTCACCTTCTGAGATGTTGACGGTGTAAGGACACTTGGGGATCTGTGCCCCAGCGAAGGTTATGAAGACCTTGTGGGGCCCCTCCATGTTGGGCCGGTAGGTGCAACGGTAGATACTGTCCCCTTTGTCTTCTAGAACCACTTCCACAGTGTCCTGACGGTTCTGGGGATCAACGATGATCACTCCAACATCTCCAGAGCCGGCTCCTGGAACACACAGACAGAAGAATTCATCCATGGCTTATGGAGTTTGTCCATCTGACCACTAGGTGACACTGTGACACAAACAGAAGGAACCTATTGGCCAAGGCGTCCCATTACCAGGTGACAAAGTGACACATTTGTCTCGGACCGCCGGGTGACACACAAAGAGAGGACCTATGGACCAGCCCTGTATATCTCGTCTTGTGGTGGTGACTGCAGTGACTGGAACATCCTTTACCTGCCGTGTATATATCAAAGTAGGTTGGTTTGTTGGCGATGTTCCCGACCGGCTCCAGTCCGGGTCCCCGCGCTGTTACTTTGTTGGCGTCTCCCAGCGCCATGGCGACATTTACGTTAAATGGGCTTTTGTTGATGTTCTGACCAGCGAAAAGCACAGTGACCTACAGGGCAAAGGTCACAGGTCAGCAAAGGTCAGACTTTAAACCAACAATGAACCACAAAAGCAGATTAGGGTATCGGTAAAAGATTGTCACGCCAAAGACAGGATCCAGGGGGCAGCCATATTGTATATGTGATGCATTTATGTCACTGGAAATGTTAGAGAGAGGCTGTATATTATTTATATAGCGCCAACCCTGTACACAGCGCTGTACAGATAGATTATACAAGACAATACAGGGAGGAATAATACAATAAGGATAACTGCATGACACATGAAAGTAAATATTGTGCGTGTGTAGTGGGTCATTGTGAAGGAGACGTATCAGGAAGTCTCACAGCTGAGGAGAGCAGAGACATTGATGGATAGCGAGGGGAACAGTTCCAGAGATAGGGGGCAGTATGAGAGAGAGATTTCTGGCAAGACAGACGAGTAGAGACATGTCGGATATAGAGAAGACAGCCTTGAGTAGAGCAGAGAAGGCGAGCAGGTATATAGCGAGATATGAGAGCAGAACTATAGGAGGAGTAAAGAGCCTGACAGAGGAGGAAGAGAATCTTGTAATGCATGTAAATTGTACACTAATAACATATCCTTCTATCCCTTCAAACATAGGAAGTAAGTAGCAGCCATTGTATCCACTCCCTGTTGCCCCAGGGAGCCCGAGCAGGAAAAAACAAAGCTTGCTTCGGATGAATATGATCACTTTGTGATAGTCGAATTTATCAGAACGTGCGAGAACAGAATCCCACAGAGACATTCATCAAAGACCTGGATATCGCCAACACCCGTGGGTGGGGTGGGGGGAGGGAGTGCATCTCTGCTGTGGGGGTCTGTTTGCTACTCAGCTGTGCTCACTTCCACTTAGACACAACACCTGAGTCACAGCAAAGGTGACACCCTGAGAGTGTCCCCAATATGTTTCACCTTCACTGCTCCTGTCCACCAACCCAGCATGGACAGGGTTAACATCATAAGGAAAAGTCCCTAAGGAATATGTTAGCACGTTATAAATAAATGATAATAATAATAATAGGGGGGCCTGCGGCCTTAGATGATTTATCCTCGTCAGTGACGGATAACTGGGAGAGGAGCTGATGTCCTTACCTTGTGGAGCCCAGCAACCTTCGGCACGTAGCTGACTGAGTAAGTTCTGTTCTTATCATTGTTGGGAATCACTTTTGCCTGCAGAGAAAAAACAGAGCAAGTAATGCAGCATGAAGACCCAACCGAAGACCCAACCGAAGACCCAACCGAAGACCCAACCGAAGACCCAACCGAAGACCGAACCGGAGACCGAACCGGAGACCCAACCGAAGACCCAACCGAAGACCCAACCGAAGACCCAACCGAAGACCCAACCGAAGACCCAACCGAAAACCCAACCGAAGACCGAAACCGGAGACCCAACCGGAGACCCAACCGAAGACCCAACCGAAGACCCAACCGGAGACCCAACCGGAGACCCAACCGGAGACCCAACCGAAGACCCAACCGGAGACCCAACCCGAAGACCCAACCGAAGACCCAACCGAAGACCCAACCGGAGACCCAACCGGAGACCCAACCGGAGACCCAACCGAAGACCCAACCGAAGACCCAACCGAAGACCCAACCGAAAACCCAACCAAAGACCGAAACCGGAGACCCAACCGGAGACCCAACCGAAGACCCAACCGAAGACCCAACCGAAGACCCAACCGGAGACCCAACCGGAGACCCAACCGAAGACCCAACCGAAGGCCCAACCGAAGACCCAACCGGAGACCCAACCGAAGACCCAACCGATACACTGATAACTCAGCTGATAAAGTGACGAACTGAGCCTGTGCTAAACTACAATGTAAATGTTTTCACATCAGGGTCACAAGGGAAAATAGAGACAATTTATAATAAATAGATAAGTTACATTAAGCACGTGTTCTTTTACAGCGACCTGATTAATGGGAATGCATCTTTGAGCACTGCCTTGTTGACATCACAGTGATGTCATCCTTAAGAGCAGTATTGACGTTGACATCACAGTGATGTCATCCTAAAGAGCAGTATTATTGATGATATCCCAGTCATCCCATCTTAAACAGCATCACGGAGTTACTGAGCAGGGTCAGCGACATTACAGTGACCTCACCTCCTCATTGTGTCCTTCGGGGTCTTCCACAAACACCAGCACCTCCCCCAGGCCAGCGAGGATGGTCTCCACTGTGAAAAAGGCGGGTTTCAGCACCATGTTCCCCTGGGGCTCGATACCTGGAGGAGCAAAGGAGGGGACAGCAGGGAGCCAATGAGAACACTAGGAAGCAAGGGCGGCAGCAGCCAATAAGGGCAAAGGAGTGCAAAATTCTGGAAATCAAACAGCCAATCAGGGCTGAGCTATGTCTATTAACCCCTTCACTCGTGCTGAACAGTATAAGCATCTATAGCTACAAGGAAATGTTCAACCATGCCTTCCACTGCCAGCGTATTCAGATATTAGTTGGGTAATCAACCAATGTTCAGGAACTCTCCATGTACGGTATATAAATATATATACAGAGATATATGTGTGGGAAACTCAAGGGAACCACATTCCAGCCCCCTGTATAATGGATCATTCTGACATCTCTATATAGTGATTAGGAGATTGTTAGGAACGCGGCTGGGGTACTACCAAAGGAAGGGGTAGTAACTGAGGAAGGGGTACTAACAGAGGAAGGGGTAGTAACTGAGAAAGGGTAGTAACTGAGGAAGGGTACTAACAGAGGCAGGGGTAGTAACAGAGGCAGGGGTAGTAACAAAGGAACGGGTACTAACTGAGGAAGGGGTACTAACTGAGGAAGGGGTATTAACTGAGGAAGGGTAGTAACTGAGGAAGGGTACTAACAGAGGCAGGGGTAGTAACAGAGGCAGGGGTAGTAACAAAGGAAGGGGTACTAACTGAGGAAGGGGTATTAACTGAGGAAGGGGTAATAACTGAGGAAGGGGTAGTAACTGAGGAAGGGGTAGTAACTGAGGAAGGGGTACTAACTGAGGAAGGAGTAGTAACTGAGGAAGGGGTAGTAACAGAGGCAGGGGTAGTAACAAAGGAAGGGTACTACCTGAAGCAGGGGTACTAACTGAGGAAGGGGTAGTAACTGAGGAAGCGGTACTAACTGAGGAAGGGGTAGTAACTGAGGAAGGGGTACTAACTGAGGAAGGGGTAGTAACTGAGGAAGGGGTAGTAACTGAGGAAGGGGTAGTAACTGAGGAAGGGGTACTAACTGAGGAAGGGGTACTAACTGAGGAAGGGGTACTAACTGAGGAAGGGGTAGTACCTGAGGAAGGGGTAGTAACTGAGGAGGGGTAGTAACTGAGGAGGGGTAGTAACTGAGGAAGGGGTAGTAACTGAGGAGGGGTAGTAACTGAGGAAGGGGTAGTAACTGAGGAAGGGGTAGTAACTGAGGAAGGGGTAGTAACTGAGGAAGGGGTAGTAACTGAGGAAGGGGTAGTAACTGAGGAAGGGGTACTAACTGAGGAAGGGGTACTAACTGAGGAAGGGGTAGTAACTGAGGAAGGGGTACTAACTGAGGAAGGGGTAGTAACTGAGGAGGGGTAGTAACTGAGGAAGGGGTAGTAACTGAGGAAGGGGTAGTAACTGAGGAAGGGGTAGTAACGGAGGAAGGGGTAGTAACTGAGGAAGGGGTACTAACTGAGGAAGGGGTAGTAACTGAGGAGGGGTAGTAACTGAGGAAGGGGTAGTAACTGAGGAAGGGGTACTAACTGAGGAAGGGGTAGTAACTGAGGAAGGGGTAGTAGCTGAGGAAGGGGTAGTAGCTGAGGAAGGGGTAGTAACTGAGGAAGGGGTAGTAACTGAGGAAGGGGTAGTAACTGAGGAAGGGGTAGTAACTGAGGAAGGGGTAGTAACTGAGGAAGGGGTAGTAACTGAGGAAGGGGTAGTAACTGAGGAAGGGGTACTAACTGAGGAAGGGGTAGTAACTGAGGAAGGGGTAGTAACTGAGGAAGGGGTAGTAACTGAGGAAGGGGTACTAACTGAGGAAGGGGTAGTACCTGAGGAAGGGGTAGTAACTGAGGAGGGGTAGTAACTGAGGAAGGGGTAGTAACTGAGGAAGGGGTAGTAACTGAGGAAGGGGTAGTAACTGAGGAAGGGGTAGTAACTGAGGAATGGGTAGTAACTGAGGAATGGGTAGTAACTGAGGAAGGGGTAGTAACTGAGGAAGGGGTAGTAACTGAGGAAGGGGTACTAACTGAGGAAGGGGTAGTAACTGAGGAATGGGTACTAACTGAGGAAGGGGTAGTAACTGAGGAGGGGTAGTAACTGAGGAAGGGGTAGTAACTGAGGAAGGGGTAGTAACTGAGGAAGGGGTAGTAACGGAGGAAGGGGTAGTAACTGAGGAAGGGGTAGTAACTGAGGAAGGGGTAGTAACTGAGGAGGGGTAGTAACTGAGGAAGGGGTACTAACTGAGGAAGGGGTAGTAACTGAGGAAGGGGTACTAACTGAGGAAAGGGTAGTAACAGAGGAAGGGGTAGTAACAGAGGAATGGGTACTAACTGAGGAAGGGGTAGTAACAGAGAAAGGGGTACTAACTGAGGAAGGAGTAGTAACTGAGGAAGGGGTAGTAACTGAGGAAGGGGTAGTAACTGAGGAAGGGGTACTAACTGAGGAAGGGGTAGTAACTGAGGAAGGGGTAGTAACTGAGGAAGGGGTAGTAACTGAGGAAGGGGTACTAACTGAGGAAGGGGTAGTACCTGAGGAAGGGGTAGTAACTGAGGAGGGGTAGTAACTGAGGAAGGGGTAGTAACTGAGGAAGGGGTAGTAACTGAGGAAGGGGTAGTAACTGAGGAGGGGTAGTAACTGAGGAAGGGGTAGTAACTGAGGAAGGGGTAGTAACTGAGGAAGGGGTAGTAACTGAGGAAGGGGTAGTAACTGAGGAATGGGTAGTAACTGAGGAATGGGTAGTAACTGAGGAAGGGGTAGTAACTGAGGAAGGGGTAGTAACTGAGGAAGGGGTACTAACTGAGGAAGGGGTAGTAACTGAGGAATGGGTACTAACTGAGGAAGGGGTAGTAACTGAGGAGGGGTAGTAACTGAGGAAGGGGTACTAACTGAGGAAGGGGTAGTAACTGAGGAAGGGGTACTAACTGAGGAAAGGGTAGTAACAGAGGAAGGGGTAGTAACAGAGGAATGGGTACTAACTGAGGAAGGGGTAGTAACAGAGAAAGGGGTACTAACTGAGGAAGGAGTAGTAACTGAGGAAGGGGTAGTAACAGAGGCAGGGGTAGTAACAAAGGAAGGGTACTAACTGAAGCAGGGGTACTAACTGAGGAAGGGGTAGTAACTGAGGAAGGGGTAGTAACTGAGGAAGCGGTATTAACTGAGGAAGGGGTAGTAACTGAGGAAGGGGTACTAACTGAGGAAGGGGTAGTAACTGAGGAAGGGGTAGTAACTGAGGAAGGGGTACTAACTGAGGAAGGGGTACTAACTGAGGAAGGGGTACTAACTGAGGAAGGGGTACTAACTGAGGAAGGGGTAGTAACTGAGGAATGGGTACTAACTGAGGAAGGGGTAGTAACTGAGGAGGGGTAGTAACTGAGGAAGGGGTACTAACTGAGGAAGGGGTAGTAACTGAGGAAGGGGTACTAACTGAGGAAAGGGTAGTAACAGAGGAAGGGGTAGTAACAGAGGAATGGGTACTAACTGAGGAAGGGGTAGTAACAGAGAAAGGGGTACTAACTGAGGAAGGAGTAGTAACTGAGGAAGGGGTAGTAACAGAGGCAGGGGTAGTAACAAAGGAAGGGTACTAACTGAAGCAGGGGTACTAACTGAGGAAGGGGTAGTAACTGAGGAAGGGGTAGTAACTGAGGAAGCGGTATTAACTGAGGAAGGGGTAGTAACTGAGGAAGGGGTACTAACTGAGGAAGGGGTAGTAACTGAGGAAGGGGTAGTAACTGAGGAAGGGGTACTAACTGAGGAAGGGGTACTAACTGAGGAAGGGGTACTAACTGAGGAAGGGGTACTAACTGAGGAAGGTAGTACCTGAGGAAGGGGTAGTAACTGAGGAGGGGTAGTAACTGAGGAAGGGGTAGTAACTGAGGAAGGGGTAGTAACTGAGGAGGGGTAGTAACTGAGGAAGGGGTAGTAACTGAGGAAGGGGTAGTAACTGAGGAAGGGGTAGTAACTGAGGAAGGGGTAGTAACTGAGGAAGGGGTAGTAACTGAGGAAGGGGTAGTAACTGAGGAAGGGGTAGTAACTGAGGAAGGGGTAGTAACTGAGGAAGGGGTAGTAACTGAGGAATGGGTAGTAACTGAGGAAGGGGTAGTAACTGAGGAAGGGGTAGTAGCTGAGGAAGGGGTAGTAACTGAGGAATGGGTAGTAACTGAGGAAGGGGTAGTAACGGAGGAAGGGGTAGTAACTGAGGAAGGGGTAGTAACTGAGGAAGGGGTAGTAACTGAGGAAGGGGTAGTAACTGAGGAAGGGGTAGTAACTGAGGAAGGGGTAGTAACTGAGGAATGGGTAGTAACTGAGGAAGGGGTAGTAACGGAGGAAGGGGTAGTAACTGAGGAAGGGGTAGTAACTGAGGAAGGGGTAGTAACTGAGGAAGGGGTAGTAACTGAGGAATGGGTAGTAACTGAGGAAGGGGTAGTAACGGAGGAAGGGGTAGTAACTGAGGAAGGGGTAGTAACTGAGGAAGGGGTAGTAGCTGAGGAAGGGGTAGTAACTGAGGAAGGGGTAGTAGCTGAGGAAGGGGTAGTAACTGAGGAAGGGGTAGTAACGGAGGAAGGGGTAGTAACTGAGGAAGGGGTAGTAACTGAGGAAGGGGTAGTAACTGAGGAAGGGGTAGTAACTGAGGAATGGGTAGTAACTGAGGAAGGGGTAGTAACGGAGGAAGGGGTAGTAACTGAGGAAGGGGTAGTAACTGAGGAAGGGGTAGTAACTGAGGAAGGGGTAGTAACTGAGGAAGGGGTAGTAGCTGAGGAAGGGGTAGTAACTGAGGAAGGGGTAGTAACTGAGGAAGGGGTAGTAGCTGAGGAAGGGGTAGTAACTGAGGAAGGGGTAGTAACTGAGGAAGGGGTAGTAGCTGAGGAAGGGGTAGTAACTGAGGAAGGGGTAGTAGCTGAGGAAGGGGTAGTAGCTGAGGAAGGGGTAGTAACTGAGGAAGGGGTAGTACCTGAGGAAGGGGTAGTAACTGAGGAAGGGGTAGTAACTGAGGAGGGGTAGTAACTGAGGAAGGGGTAGTAACTGAGGAAGGGGTAGTAACTGAGGAGGGGTAGTAACTGAGGAAGGGGTAGTAACTGAGGAAGGGGTAGTAACTGAGGAAGGGGTAGTAACTGAGGAAGGGGTAGTAACTGAGGAAGGGGTAGTAACTGAGGAAGGGGTACTAACTGAGGAAGGGGTACTAACTGAGGAAGGGGTAGTAACTGAGGAAGGGGTACTAACTGAGGAAGGGGTAGTAACTGAGGAGGGGTAGTAACTGAGGAAGGGGTAGTAACTGAGGAAGGGGTAGTAACTGAGGAAGGGGTAGTAACGGAGGAAGGGGTAGTAACTGAGGAAGGGGTACTAACTGAGGAAGGGGTAGTAACTGAGGAGGGGTAGTAACTGAGGAAGGGGTAGTAACTGAGGAAGGGGTACTAACTGAGGAAGGGGTAGTAACTGAGGAAGGGGTAGTAGCTGAGGAAGGGGTAGTAGCTGAGGAAGGGGTAGTAACTGAGGAAGGGGTAGTAACTGAGGAAGGGGTAGTAACTGAGGAAGGGGTAGTAACTGAGGAAGGGGTAGTAACTGAGGAAGGGGTAGTAGCTGAGGAAGGGGTAGTAACTGAGGAAGGGGTAGTAACTGAGGAAGGGGTAGTAACTGAGGAAGGGGTACTAACTGAGGAAGGGGTAGTAACTGAGGAAGGGGTAGTAACTGAGGAAGGGGTAGTAACTGAGGAAGGGGTACTAACTGAGGAAGGGGTAGTACCTGAGGAAGGGGTAGTAACTGAGGAGGGGTAGTAACTGAGGAAGGGGTAGTAACTGAGGAAGGGGTAGTAACTGAGGAAGGGGTAGTAACTGAGGAAGGGGTAGTAACTGAGGAATGGGTAGTAACTGAGGAATGGGTAGTAACTGAGGAAGGGGTAGTAACTGAGGAAGGGGTAGTAACTGAGGAAGGGGTACTAACTGAGGAAGGGGTAGTAACTGAGGAATGGGTACTAACTGAGGAAGGGGTAGTAACTGAGGAGGGGTAGTAACTGAGGAAGGGGTAGTAACTGAGGAAGGGGTAGTAACTGAGGAAGGGGTAGTAACGGAGGAAGGGGTAGTAACTGAGGAAGGGGTAGTAACTGAGGAAGGGGTAGTAACTGAGGAGGGGTAGTAACTGAGGAAGGGGTACTAACTGAGGAAGGGGTAGTAACTGAGGAAGGGGTACTAACTGAGGAAAGGGTAGTAACAGAGGAAGGGGTAGTAACAGAGGAATGGGTACTAACTGAGGAAGGGGTAGTAACAGAGAAAGGGGTACTAACTGAGGAAGGAGTAGTAACTGAGGAAGGGGTAGTAACAGAGGCAGGGGTAGTAACAAAGGAAGGGTACTAACTGAAGCAGGGGTACTAACTGAGGAAGGGGTAGTAACTGAGGAAGGGGTAGTAACTGAGGAAGCGGTATTAACTGAGGAAGGGGTAGTAACTGAGGAAGGGGTACTAACTGAGGAAGGGGTAGTAACTGAGGAAGGGGTAGTAACTGAGGAAGGGGTACTAACTGAGGAAGGGGTACTAACTGAGGAAGGGGTACTAACTGAGGAAGGGGTACTAACTGAGGAAGGTAGTACCTGAGGAAGGGGTAGTAACTGAGGAGGGGTAGTAACTGAGGAAGGGGTAGTAACTGAGGAAGGGGTAGTAACTGAGGAGGGGTAGTAACTGAGGAAGGGGTAGTAACTGAGGAAGGGGTAGTAACTGAGGAAGGGGTAGTAACTGAGGAAGGGGTAGTAACTGAGGAAGGGGTAGTAACTGAGGAAGGGGTAGTAACTGAGGAAGGGGTAGTAACTGAGGAAGGGGTAGTAACTGAGGAAGGGGTAGTAACTGAGGAATGGGTAGTAACTGAGGAAGGGGTAGTAACTGAGGAAGGGGTAGTAGCTGAGGAAGGGGTAGTAACTGAGGAATGGGTAGTAACTGAGGAAGGGGTAGTAACGGAGGAAGGGGTAGTAACTGAGGAAGGGGTAGTAACTGAGGAAGGGGTAGTAACTGAGGAAGGGGTAGTAACTGAGGAAGGGGTAGTAACTGAGGAATGGGTAGTAACTGAGGAAGGGGTAGTAACGGAGGAAGGGGTAGTAACTGAGGAAGGGGTAGTAACTGAGGAAGGGGTAGTAACTGAGGAAGGGGTAGTAACTGAGGAATGGGTAGTAACTGAGGAAGGGGTAGTAACGGAGGAAGGGGTAGTAACTGAGGAAGGGGTAGTAACTGAGGAAGGGGTAGTAGCTGAGGAAGGGGTAGTAACTGAGGAAGGGGTAGTAGCTGAGGAAGGGGTAGTAACTGAGGAAGGGGTAGTAACGGAGGAAGGGGTAGTAACTGAGGAAGGGGTAGTAACTGAGGAAGGGGTAGTAACTGAGGAAGGGGTAGTAACTGAGGAATGGGTAGTAACTGAGGAAGGGGTAGTAACGGAGGAAGGGGTAGTAACTGAGGAAGGGGTAGTAACTGAGGAAGGGGTAGTAACTGAGGAAGGGGTAGTAACTGAGGAAGGGGTAGTAGCTGAGGAAGGGGTAGTAACTGAGGAAGGGGTAGTAACTGAGGAAGGGGTAGTAGCTGAGGAAGGGGTAGTAACTGAGGAAGGGGTAGTAACTGAGGAAGGGGTAGTAGCTGAGGAAGGGGTAGTAACTGAGGAAGGGGTAGTAGCTGAGGAAGGGGTAGTAGCTGAGGAAGGGGTAGTAACTGAGGAAGGGGTAGTACCTGAGGAAGGGGTAGTAACTGAGGAGGGGTAGTAACTGAGGAAGGGGTAGTAACTGAGGAAGGGGTAGTAGCTGAGGAAGGGGTAGTAACTGAGGAGGGGTAGTAACTGAGGAAGGGGTAGTAACTGAGGAATGGGTAGTAACTGAGGAAGGGGTAGTAACGGAGGAAGGGGTAGTAACTGAGGAAGGGGTAGTAACTGAGGAAGGGGTAGTAACTGAGGAAGGGGTAGTAACTGAGGAATGGGTAGTAACTGAGGAAGGGGTAGTAACGGAGGAAGGGGTAGTAACTGAGGAAGGGGTAGTAACTGAGGAAGGGGTAGTAGCTGAGGAAGGGGTAGTAACTGAGGAAGGGGTAGTAGCTGAGGAAGGGGTAGTAACTGAGGAAGGGGTAGTAACGGAGGAAGGGGTAGTAACTGAGGAAGGGGTAGTAACTGAGGAAGGGGTAGTAACTGAGGAAGGGGTAGTAACTGAGGAATGGGTAGTAACTGAGGAAGGGGTAGTAACGGAGGAAGGGGTAGTAACTGAGGAAGGGGTAGTAACTGAGGAAGGGGTAGTAACTGAGGAAGGGGTAGTAACTGAGGAAGGGGTAGTAGCTGAGGAAGGGGTAGTAACTGAGGAAGGGGTAGTAACTGAGGAAGGGGTAGTAGCTGAGGAAGGGGTAGTAACTGAGGAAGGGGTAGTAACTGAGGAAGGGGTAGTAGCTGAGGAAGGGGTAGTAACTGAGGAAGGGGTAGTAGCTGAGGAAGGGGTAGTAGCTGAGGAAGGGGTAGTAACTGAGGAAGGGGTAGTACCTGAGGAAGGGGTAGTAACTGAGGAGGGGTAGTAACTGAGGAAGGGGTAGTAGCTGAGGAAGGGGTAGTAACTGAGGAGGGGTAGTAACTGAGGAAGGGGTAGTAACTGAGGAAGGGGTAGTAACTGAGGAAGGGGTAGTAACTGAGGAAGGGGTAGTAACTGAGGAAGGGGTAGTAACTGAGGAAGGGGTAGTAACTGAGGAAGGGGTAGTAACGGAGGAAGGGGTAGTAACTGAGGAAGGGGTAGTAACTGAGGAAGGGGTAGCTGGCCCTCAGTAATAAAGGCAGCGTGCGAGGTGACTGCTGGGGATCACGGTGCTGCAGCTGCCGAGCGGGTTGGGAGTATGATCTCACCCAGACATTGTGTTACACGGGGAACGCCAGCAGAGAAGGGTCTGCGGGGGCTGCCCGGCCCCCCAGTAACGCCCGGACTGCCCGGCCTCCCAGTAACCCCGGACTGCCCGGCCTCCCAGTAACGCCCGGACTGCCCGGCCCCCCCAGTAACCCCCGGACTGCCCGGCCCCCCAGTAACGCCCGGACTGCCCGGCCTCCCAGTAACCCCGGACTGCCCGGCCCCCCAGTAACCCCCGGGCTGCCCGGCCTCCCAGTAACCCCGGACTGCCCGGCTCCCCAGTAACCCCCGGGCTGCCCGGCTCCCCAGTAACCCCCGGACTGCCTGGCCCCCCAGTAACGCCCGGACTGCCCGGCCTCCCAGTAACCCCGGACTGCCCGGCTCCCCAGTAACCCCCGGGCTGCCCGGCTCCCCAGTAACCCCCGGGCTGCCCGGCTCCCCAGTAACCCCCGGACTGCCCGGCTCCCCAGTAACCCCCGGACTGCCCAGCCCCCCAGTAACCCCCGGACTGCCAGCACAGCAAGCAGAACCGTGATACATTCACCACACAGTCTCTCCACGGACCCTCTCAGGACCCTCTTCCCCTGCGCCCTGCTTAGACTGTAAGCTCCTGGGACCAGCGACTTCCTGACCTATTGTGGTATCCCGCTGAAAAAACATGCTGGAGCTTTATAAATAAATACGGGCGTGAACGCTTTTTGGGCAATGTATTATATACAGTATAAACCCTTCCAGGAGCGACACCACGTGATCCTGATCACAGCGACACCACGTGATCCTGATCACAGCGACACCACGTGATCCTGATCACAGCGACACCACGTGATCCTGATCACAGCGACACCACGTGATCCTGATCACAGCGACACCACGTGGTCACAGCGACACCACGTGGTCACAGCGACACCACGTGATCACAGCGACACCACGTGATCCTGATCACAGCGACACCACGTGATCACAGCGACACCTCGTGATCACAGCGACACCACGTGATCACAGCGACACCTCGTGATCACAGCGACACCACGTGGTCACAGCGACACCACGTGGTCACAGCGACACCACGTGGTCACAGCGACACCACGTGATCACAGCGACACCACGTGATCACAGCGACACTCCGTGGCCCCCGGTGAATGGAAGAGGTTGGACTTCCTCTTGAGTTCAGGTCCGTTCCTCGGCTGCCGGAGAAAGGTGCCCCCCCCCCCCCTGAAAAGAACAAAAATGCCATGACAACCACTGAACCACATGCCCATACCTGGCCCGTAAGCGATAGCTTTCTTGGGGTGCAGCTGCTTGGATTGGAGGGGGGCTCCTGGCTTCAGCTTGGCCTTGGGGAACTGGGACAGGTAGGTCATGACTGAATGCTCATCCACGTTGGGATCCACAATCTCCTCTGGGGCGATGACCTGCAGCGGGAAAATGTGACCGGACGTGAGGACCATCCACGTGGAACCCCTGATGTGATCTCACGTACGATGATCTCACAGTGAGTTCTGGAAGCTTGGAACGTCCCAACTATCTCCCGGTCCCACAATAGGTATCACACTGCTCCTCCTGAGCGGTAACACAAGGAAGGACCAACACTGCCTGCTGCTCCTTCCGAGCAGTAACACAAGGAAGGACCAACACTGCCTGCTGCTCCTCCCGAGCGGTAACACAAGGAAGGACCAACACTGCCTGCTGCTCCTCCCGAGCGGTAACACAAGGAAGGACCAACACTGCCTGCTGCTACTCCCGAGCGGTAACACAAGGAAGGCCCAACACCGCCTGCTCCTCCTCCCGAGCGGTAACACAAGGAAGGACCAACACTGCCTGCTGCTCCTTCCGAGCGGTAACACAAGGAAGGACCAACACTGCCTGCTGCTCCTCCCGAGCGGTAACACAAGGAAGGACCAACACAGCCTGCTGCTCCTCCCGAGCGGTAACACAAGGAAGGACCAACACTGCCTGCTGCTCCTCCCGAGCGGTAACACAAGGAAGGAAGGCCCAACACTGCCTGCTGCTCCTCCCGAGCGGTAACACAAGGAAGGAAGGCCCAACACTGCCTGCTGCTCCTCCCGAGCGGTAACACAAGGAAGGCCCAACACTGCCTGCTGCTCCTCCCGAGCGGTAACACAAGGAAGGCCCAACACTGCCTGCTGCTCCTCCCGAGCGGTAACACAAGGAAGGAAGGCCCAACACTGCCTGCTGCTCCTCCCGAGCGGTAACACAAGGAAGGACCAACACAGCCTGCTGCTCCTCCCGAGCGGTAACACAAGGAAGGAAGGCCCAACACTGCCTGCTGCTCCTCCCGAGCGGTAACACAAGGAAGGACCAACACAGCCTGCTGCTCCTCCCGAGCGGTAACACAAGGAAGGACCAACACTGCCTGCTGCTCCTCCCGAGCGGTAACACAAGGAAGGCCCAACACTGCCTGCTGCTCCTCCCGAGCGGTAACACAAGGAAGGACCAACACTGCCTGCTGCTCCTCTCGAGCGGTAACACAAGGAAGGACCAACACTGCCTGCTGCTCCTCCCGAGCGGTAACACAAGGAAGGCCCAACACTGCCTGCTGCTCCTCCCGAGCGGTAACACAAGGAAGGACCAACACTGCCTGCTGCTCCTCTCGAGCGGTAACACAAGGAAGGACCAACACTGCCTGCTGCTCCTCCCGAGCGGTAACACAAGGAAGGCCCAACACTGCCTGCTGCTCCTCCCGAGCGGTAACACAAGGAAGGCCCAACACTGCCTGCTGCTCCTCTCGAGCGGTAACACAAGGAAGGACCAACACAGCCTCACTCCCGTCTTCCCGAAATACGCCGCCCCTCAGTGTTATCAGGCCGGACCAGTTTAAGGACGGGGTTTTCTCTCCTTTTCTTTGCTATTTTGTTAAACGAATACATTTTACGATGAAAGATATTTTTGGGGAGGGAGATAAGGTGCAGCCAGCAGCGGGGATTCACCCCCAAACCAGACTGGCACCTTAACCACTCTACCGCACCTCCTGGGTTTGGCAGGTGCTAGGAAAGGATACAAGGGTGGGGCGGTTAGGGCCTTTCTGTAAATTATCATCTAGTATATCCCATTTAGGACAACCACACCCTCCTCTCTCCGTGGCCTATCACCTGTTCCTCCCTGCTCTCACGTGTGGCCTCGAACATGTGGCACCAAACTCCCTTTCTCTGTGGCTTCACCCCCTCCCCTTTCTCTGTGGCCTCTCACCTGTGGCTCTACCCCCCTCTCCTTTTTCCGTGGCCTCTCACCTGCGGCTCCACCCCCCTCTCCTTTCTCCGTGGCCTCTCACCTGTGGCACTCCCAGCCAATCGTCTGCCTGTTGCATGGCCTCTCTTGCATTCTCCACAGGCTGGTTGGGGTCCCAAGCTTCCCAGTCTGGACACAGACCTGTGAGAAGAAGAGAAAGTGGGGTCAGGAACCGAAAGAAAGTGCGAGAGAGGGAGAGAGAGGGAGAGGGAAAGGGAGAGAGAGGGAGAGAGAGGGAGGGGGAGAGAGAGGGAGGAAGGGAGGAAGGGAGAGAGAGGGAGGAAGGGAGAGAGAGGGAGGAAGGGGGAGAGAAGGAGAGAGAGAGGGAGAGGGAGAGGAAGAGAGAGGGAAAGGGAGAGGAAGAGAGAGGGAGAGGGAGGGAGAGAGGGAGAGAGAGGGAGAGGGAGGGAGAGGGAGAGAGGGAGAGAGAGGGAGGGAGAGAGAGGGAGAGAGAGAGGGAGGGAGAGAGAGGGAGAGAGAGGGAGAGAGAGGGAGGGAGGGAGAGGGAGGGAGAGAGAGAGGGAGAGAGAGGGAGTGAGAGGGAGAAAGAGAGGGAGGGAGAGAGAGGGAGAGAGAGGGAGAGAGAGGGAGAGAGAGGGAGGGAGAGAGAGGGAGGGAGAGGGAGAGGGAGAGAGAGAGGGAGGGAGAGAGAGAGGGAGGGAGAGAGAGGGAGAGAGAGGCATAGAGAAGGAGAGAGAGGGAGAGACAGGGAGAGGGAGAAACAGAGAGAGGGAGAGACAGAGAGAGGGAGAGGGAGAGAGAGGGAGAGAGAGGGAAGGAGAGAGAGGGAGGGAGAGAGAATGAGAGGCTTCTCATTCAAAGGAATTGGAGGGAACAATATTTTGAAAAGAGAAGTTATGTGCAGATGAAATAAAGAGGTTATATGGGGTAATAGGAGGAGTTATATGGGGTAATAGGAGGAGTTATATGGGGTAATAGGAGGAGTTATATGGGGTAATAGGAGGAGTTATATGGGGTAATAGGAGGAGTTATAGGGAGTGGTTATATGGGGCAATAGGAGGAGTTATAGGGAGCGGTTATATGGGGTAATAGGAGGAGTTATAGGGAGTGGTTATATGGGGTAATAGGAGGAGTTATAGGGAGTGGTTATATGGGGTAATAGGAGGAGTTATAGGGAGTGGTTATATGGGGCAATAGGAGGAGTTATAGGGAGAGGTTATATGGGGTAATAGGAGGAGTTATATCGAGCGGTTATAGGGGGTAATAGGAGGAGTTATAGGGAGCGGTTATATGGAGTAATAGGAGGAGTTATAGGGAGCGGTTATATGAGGTAATAGGAGTTATAGGGAGCAGTTATATGGGTAATAGGAGGAGTTATAGGGAGCGGTTATATGGGGTAATAGGAGGAGTTATAGGGAGCGGTTATATGGGGTAATAGGAGGAGTTATAGGGAGTGTTTATATGGTGCAATAGGAGGAGTTATAGGGAGCGGTTATATGGTGCAATAGGAGGAGTTATAGGGAGCGGTTATATGGGGTAATAGGAGGAGTTATAGGGAGCGGTTATATGAGGTAATAGGAGGAGTTATAGGGAGCGGTTATATGGGGTAATAGGAGGAGTAATATCGAGCGGTTACA
This sequence comes from Ascaphus truei, assembly GCF_040206685.1. NCBI lineage: Eukaryota > Metazoa > Chordata > Amphibia > Anura > Ascaphidae > Ascaphus > Ascaphus truei. The sequence continues at coordinate 5,464,624 of NC_134487.1, forward strand.
GTATATGGAGTAATAGAAGAAAATGTGTCTGTCTCTGTGTGTATATATTTGTGTATACAGTGTGTGTGTACATATGTGTGTGTGTGTGTGTGTGTGTGTGTGTGTGTGTGTGTGTGTGTGTGTGTGTGTGTACATATACATATATATGTGTGTGTGTGTGTATATATATACAGTTTATACGTGTGTGTGTGTCTGTGTCTGTATACGTGTGTGTGTCTACGAGTGTGTGTGTCTGTATACGTGTGTGTGTGTGTACAGTTTATAAGTGTGTGTGTGTACAGTTTATACGTGTGTGTACAGTTTATACGTGTGTGAGTGTGTGTGTGTGTACTCTAGCTGTTGCCTTATATGAGATGAAACACTCCCCCCCCTCTCCCCCCCCCCCCCCCCCCCCCCCGCCTGGCAGGGGGACAGACCGCTCCCCTGGATAATGTTACACACGCTCCTTCTCATGGGGCCGCAGCAGCACACAGATATATCTGTATATCTCTCAGCAGGAATGTCTAGTCATACTCAGGAACATTATACAGCACTTATACAGTGCAGAGAGTTACTCAGCATCATTATATAATGCAGCAGATTCATTCTGAGGGGCAGTTGTAGGGTATGGAAATACTCTAAATTATATAACTGCTCCATCATTTTATCTTATTTACTTTCAGAAGGCTGGGAGTACATAGAGATACTCAGCAGCATCATGCAGGGCAGCGCACACATTAGGGAGTGCATACAGATACTCGGTACCATTATGAGCACTCTTCTCGCCGCTCTTAAAGCCGCAGTCCTGTGTGTGTATAAATAAGGCGCATGCCACGGGCTGTCAGCTGCTCCTGGGCCCGGGAGGGGGTGGGGGGCATCTCTGCGGGAGAGGGGGGCCCGGGAGGGGGTGGGGGGCATCTCTGCGGGAGAGGGGGGCCCGGGAGGGGGTGGGGGGCATCTCTGCGGGAGAGGGGGGCACACCCTCCCCCTGGGGCATCTCTGGATATTCCTGTCTATGATCCAATCGCTGGACCCTGATCACACAGCCCCCTGACTGCCGGGGGGGGGGGGGATTAACACCTTCAGTGCTGGAGAAACCTGCACGTTTCCGAAGGGCTGGAACTATATTGAGATTCTCTGTATGAAGTTAGGGGGAGAACGGGACTTCCACCTCAGCTGCAAACATATGACAGGCGTGTAACACGTAATCTATACGTGACTCACACAGGAGAGCTGGATTCCAACGTCCCGTACGCAGGTGACCCCAGCCCATGTTCACAGGGCTGATAAGTAACCGGCCTTACTGGAATTGGAGGTACGGGGTCTCCCGGTGATAACACTTGGGGAGAGCTGCGGTCAGTACCCCCACCTCCCAGAGACCCCCCCCTACCACAGAGACCCCTACCCCCCTCCAAGAGAGACCCCCTACCCCCCTCCCAGAGAGACCCCCTACCCCCCTCCCAGAGAGACCCCCGACACCCTTCCAGAGAGACTACTGCTCGGCCACTCAATGTATGCGAATATCCACTCAGTGAGACCCACTATGCAATATAGTCCTTTAGTGAGTGTGACTGCCTCCCAATGAGTGAGACTGCAGAGACTGCCCTCCCAATGAGTGAGACTGCAGAGACTGCCCTCCCAATGAGTGAGACTGCAGAGACTGCCCTCCCAATGAGTGAGACTGCAGAGATTGCCCTCCCAATGAGTGAGACTGAAGAGATTGCCCTCCCAATGAGTGAGACTGCAGAGATTGCCCTCCCAATGAGTGAGACTGCAGAGATTGCCCTCCCAATGAGTGAGACTGCAGAGACTGCCCTCCCAATGAGTGAGACTCCCAGACCCTATGTGATATAGACCTTCAATGAGTGAGACTGCCTTACCTATGAGTGAGACTGCCCTTCCAATGAGTGAGACTGTCTCCCGACACTAAATGCGGTACATGTCAGGAGTGAGACATTTGTCACAGAGCCACTCACCTGGGGCACAGTTGTCCACCAGCGCGCCCAGCGCTTTGCCGTCCTTCCAGTCCCGGTGGAAGTTGGTGATGGGAAGCTGTGGGATCTTGTTCTGAATCCATCCCAGAAGCCTTTGCTTTGGGGTCTGCTTCTTTGCATCTTCCTCATCCTCATCCTCCCACATGGGCATGGAGATGGAGTAGTGTAGGATGAGGGTCCAGACCAGCCCCAGGATCAGCTTCAGGTTCCCGTCCACGATGGCTTTCGAGTCTGAAAGAGGAAGGGCAATGTAACCCCCCGCAGCTACTGAACCGCAGTGATACTGTGTGCAATGTCAGAGAGGCAGGATACCCCCCGCAGGGGCAGAACCGCGGTGATACTGTGTGCAATGTCAGAGAGGCAGGATACCCCCCGCAGGGGCAGAACCGCGGTGATACTGTGTGCAATGTCAGAGAGGCAGGATACCCCCCGCAGGGGCAGAACCGCGGTGATACTGTGTGCAATGTCAGAGAGGCAGGATACCCCCCGCAGGGGCAGAACCGCAGTGATACTGTGTGCAATGTCAGAGAGGCAGGATACCCCCCGCAGGGGCAGAACCGCGGTGATACTGTGTGCAATGTCAGAGAGCCAGGATACCCCCCGCAGGGGCAGAACCGCGGTGATACTGTGTGCAATGTCAGAGAGCCAGGATACCCCCCGCAGGGGCAGAACCGCGGTGATACTGTGTGCAATGTCAGAGAGGCAGGATACCCCCCGCAGGGGCAGAACCGCGGTGATACTGTGTGTAATGTCAGAGAGGCAGGATACCCCCCGCAGGGGCAGAACCGCAGTGATACTGTGTGTAATGTCAGAGAGGCAGGATACCCCCCGCAGGGGCAGAACCGCAGTGATACTGTGTGCAATGTCAGAGAGGAAGGATACCCCCCGCAGGGGCAGAACCGCAGTGATACTGTGTGCAATGTCAGAGAGGCAGGATACCCCCCGCAGGGGCAGAACCGCGGTGATACTGTGTGCAATGTCAGAGAGGCAGGATACCCCCCGCAGGGGCAGAACCGCAGTGATACTGTGTGCAATGTCAGAGAGGCAGGATACCCCCCGCAGGGGCAGAACCGCGGTGATACTGTGTGCAATGTCAGAGAGCCAGGATACCCCCCGCAGGGGCAGAACCGCAGTGATACTGTGTGCAATGTCAGAGAGGCAGGATACCCCCCGCAGGGGCAGAACCGCGGTGATACTGTGTGCAATGTCAGAGAGCCAGGATACCCCCCGCAGGGGCAGAACCGCGGTGATACTGTGTGCAATGTCAGAGAGGCAGGATACCCCCCGCAGGGGCAGAACCGCGGTGATACTGTGTGCAATGTCAGAGAGGCAGGATACCCCCCGCAGGGGCAGAACCGCAGTGATACTGTGTGCAATGTCAGAGAGGCATGATACCCCCCGCAGGGGCAGAACCGCAGTGATACTGTGTGCAATGTCAGAGAGGCAGGATACCCCCCGCAGGGGCAGAACCGCGGTGATACTGTGTGCAATGTCAGAGAGGCAGGATACCCCCCGCAGGGGCAGAACCGCAGTGATACTGTGTGCAATGTCAGAGAGGCATGATACCCCCCGCAGGGGCAGAACCGCAGTGATACTGTGTGCAATGTCAGAGAGGCAGGATACCCCCCGCAGGGGCAGAACCGCGGTGATACTGTGTGCAATGTCAGAGAGGCAGGATACCCCCCGCAGGGGCAGAACCGCGGTGATACTGTGTGCAATGTCAGAGAGCCAGGATACCCCCCGCAGGGGCAGAACCGCAGTGATACTGTGTGCAATGTCAGAGAGCCAGGATACCCCCCGCAGGGGCAGAACCGCAGTGATACTGTGTGCAATGTCAGAGAGGCAGGATACCCCCCGCAGGGGCAGAACCGCGGTGATACTGTGTGCAATGTCAGAGAGGCAGGATACCCCCCGCAGGGGCAGAACCGCAGTGATACTGTGTGCAATGTCAGAGAGGCAGGATACCCCCCGCAGGGGCAGAACCGCAGTGATACTGTGTGCAATGTCAGAGAGGCAGGATACCCCCCGCAGGGGCAGAACCGCAGTGATACTGTGTGCAATGTCAGAGAGGCAGGATACCCCCCGCAGGGGCAGAACCGCGGTGATACTGTGTGCAATGTCAGAGAGGCAGGATACCCCCCGCAGGGGCAGAACCGCGGTGATACTGTGTGCAATGTCAGAGAGGCAGGATACCCCCCGCAGGGGCAGAACCACGGTGATACTGTGTGCAATGTCAGAGAGGCAGGATACCCCCCGCAGGGGCAGAACCGCGGTGATACTGTGTGCAATGTCAGAGAGGCAGGATACCCCCCGCAGGGGCAGAACCGCGGTGATACTGTGTGCAATGTCAGAGAGGCATGATACCCCCCGCAGGGGCAGAACCGCAGTGATACTGTGTGCAATGTCAGAGAGGCAGGATACCCCCCGCAGGGGCAGAACCACGGTGATACTGTGTGCAATGTCAGAGAGGCAGGATACCCCCCGCAGGGGCAGAACCGCAGTGATACTGTGTGCAATGTCAGAGAGGCAGGATACCCCCCGCAGGGGCAGAACCGCAGTGATACTGTGTGCAATGTCAGAGAGGCAGGATATCCCCCGCAGGGGCAGAACCGCGGTGATACTGTGTGCAATGTCAGAGAGGCAGGATACCCCCCGCAGGGGCAGAACCGCGGTGATACTGTGTGCAATGTCAGAGAGGCAGGATACCCCCCGCAGGGGCAGAACCGCGGTGATACTGTGTGCAATGTCAGAGAGGCAGGATACCCCCCGCAGGGGCAGAACCGCGGTGATACTGTGTGCAATGTCAGAGAGGCAGGATACCCCCCGCAGGGGCAGAACCGCAGTGATACTGTGTGCAATGTCAGAGAGGAAGGATACGCAGCCACGGAGCCCGTCACAAGTAGTGGTACCACAGTATGTCTAGCATTAGGACCAGGGAACGCAGGAAGTATACCCACAAGTATACCCACAAGTATACCCACAAGTATACCCACAAGTATACCCACAAGTATGAACACCAGTATACACAGAAAATGTATCAAGGTTTTGCAATTGCACGTTAATCTTCTGCACGTTAGTATATTGTTGTGCCGACAACTTCTTACTACAACTGCTCCTACAACGGCACCCTACAGTATAACTCCTCTCCTAACTAACCCTATAACCGCCCCCTATAACTCCTCTCCTAACTAACCCTATAACCGCCCCCTATAACTCCTCTCCTAACTAACCCTATAACCGCTCCCTATAACTCCTCTCCTAACTAACCCTATAACCGCTCCCTATAACTCCTCTCCTAACTAACCCTATAACCGCCCCCTATAACTCCTCTCCTAACTAACCCTATAACCGCCCCCTATAACTCCTCTCCTAACTAACCCTATAACCGCTCCCTATAACTCCTCTCCTAACTAACCCTATAACCGCTCCCTATAACTCCTCTCCTAACTAACCCTATAACCGCTCCCTATAACTCCTCTCCTAACTAACCCTATAACCGCTCCCTATAACTCCTCTCCTAACTAACCCTATAACCGCTCCCTATAACTCCTCTCCTAACTAACCCTATAACCGCTCCCTATAACTCCTCTCCTAACTAACCCTATAACCACTCCCTATAACTCCTCTCCTAACTAACCCTATAACTGCTCCCTATAACTCCTCTCCTAACTAACCCTATAACCGCTCCCTATAACTCCTCTCCTAACTAACCCTATAACCGCTCCCTATAACTCCTCTCCTAACTAACCCTATAACTGCTCCCTATAACTACTCTCCTAACTAACCCTATAACCGCTCCCTATAACTCCTCTCCTAACTAACCCTATAACCACTCCCTATAACTCCTCTCCTAACTAACCCTATAACCGCTCCCTATAACTCCTCTCCTAACTAACCCTATAACCGCCCCCTATAACTCCTCTCCTAACTAACCCTATAACCGCTCCCTATAACTCCTCTCCTAACTAACCCTATAACCGCTCCCTATAACTCCTCTCCTAACTAACCCTATAACCGCTCCCTATAACTCCTCTCCTAACTAACCCTATAACCACTCCCTATAACTCCTCTCCTAACTAACCCTATAACCACTCCCTATAACTCCTCTCCTAACTAACCCTATAACTGCTCCCTATAACTCCTCTCCTAACTAACCCTATAACCGCTCCCTATAACTCCTCTCCTAACTAACCCTATAACCGCTCCCTATAACTCCTCTCCTAACTAACCCTATAACTGCTCCCTATAACTACTCTCCTAACTAACCCTATAACCGCTCCCTATAACTCCTCTCCTAACTAACCCTATAACCACTCCCTATAACTCCTCTCCTAACTAACCCTATAACCGCTCCCTATAACTCCTCTCCTAACTAACCCTATAACCGCCCCCTATAACTCCTCTCCTAACTAACCCTATAACCGCTCCCTATAACTCCTCTCCTAACTAACCCTATAACCGCTCCCTATAACTCCTCTCCTAACTAACCCTATAACCGCTCCCTATAACTCCTCTCCTAACTAACCCTATAACCACTCCCTATAACTCCTCTCCTAACTAACCCTATAACCGCTCCCTATAACTCCTCTCCTAACTAACCCTATAACCGCTCCCTATAACTCCTCTCCTAACTAACCCTATAACCGCTCCCTATAACTCCTCTCCTAACTAACCCTATAACCACTCCCTATAACTCCTCTCCTAACTAACCCTATAACCGCTCCCTATAACTCCTCTCCTAACTAACCCTATAACCGCTCCCTATAACTCCTCTCCTAACTAACCCTATAACCGCCCCCTATAACTCCTCTCCTAACTAACCCTATAACCGCTCCCTATAACTCCTCTCCTAACTAACCCTATAACCGCTCCCTATAACTCCTCTCCTAACTAACCCTATAACCGCTCCCTATAACTCCTCTCCTAACTAACCCTATAACCGCTCCCTATAACTCCTCTCCTAACTAACCCTATAACCGCCCCCTATAACTCCTCTCCTAACTAACCCTATAACCGCTCCCTATAACTCCTCTCCTAACTAACCCTATAACCGCTCCCTATAACTCCTCTCCTAACTAACCCTATAACCGCTCCCTATAACTCCTCTCCTAACTAACCCTATAACCGCCCCCTATAACTCCTCTCCTAACTAACCCTATAACCGCTCCCTATAACTCCTCTCCTAACTAACCCTATAACCGCTCCCTATAACTCCTCTCCTAACTAACCCTATAACCGCTCCCTATAACTCCTCTCCTAACTAACCCTATAACCGCTCCCTATAACTCCTCTCCTAACTAACCCTATAACCGCTCCCTATAACTCCTCTCCTAACTAACCCTATAACCGCTCCCTATAACTCCTCTCCTAACTAACCCTATAACCGCTCCCTATAACTCCTCTCCTAACTAACCCTATAACCACTCCCTATAACTCCTCTCCTAACTAACCCTATAACTGCTCCCTATAACTCCTCTCCTAACTAACCCTATAACCGCTCCCTATAACTCCTCTCCTAACTAACCCTATAACCGCTCCCTATAACTCCTCTCCTAACTAACCCTATAACTGCTCCCTATAACTACTCTCCTAACTAACCCTATAACCGCTCCCTATAACTCCTCTCCTAACTAACCCTATAACCACTCCCTATAACTCCTCTCCTAACTAACCCTATAACCGCTCCCTATAACTCCTCTCCTAACTAACCCTATAACCGCCCCCTATAACTCCTCTCCTAACTAACCCTATAACCGCTCCCTATAACTCCTCTCCTAACTAACCCTATAACCGCTCCCTATAACTCCTCTCCTAACTAACCCTATAACCGCTCCCTATAACTCCTCTCCTAACTAACCCTATAACCACTCCCTATAACTCCTCTCCTAACTAACCCTATAACCACTCCCTATAACTCCTCTCCTAACTAACCCTATAACTGCTCCCTATAACTCCTCTCCTAACTAACCCTATAACCGCTCCCTATAACTCCTCTCCTAACTAACCCTATAACCGCTCCCTATAACTCCTCTCCTAACTAACCCTATAACTGCTCCCTATAACTACTCTCCTAACTAACCCTATAACCGCTCCCTATAACTCCTCTCCTAACTAACCCTATAACCACTCCCTATAACTCCTCTCCTAACTAACCCTATAACCGCTCCCTATAACTCCTCTCCTAACTAACCCTATAACCGCCCCCTATAACTCCTCTCCTAACTAACCCTATAACCGCTCCCTATAACTCCTCTCCTAACTAACCCTATAACCGCTCCCTATAACTCCTCTCCTAACTAACCCTATAACCGCTCCCTATAACTCCTCTCCTAACTAACCCTATAACCACTCCCTATAACTCCTCTCCTAACTAACCCTATAACCGCTCCCTATAACTCCTCTCCTAACTAACCCTATAACCGCTCCCTATAACTCCTCTCCTAACTAACCCTATAACCGCTCCCTATAACTCCTCTCCTAACTAACCCTATAACCACTCCCTATAACTCCTCTCCTAACTAACCCTATAACCGCTCCCTATAACTCCTCTCCTAACTAACCCTATAACCGCCCCCTATAACTCCTCTCCTAACTAACCCTATAACCGCTCCCTATAACTCCTCTCCTAACTAACCCTATAACCGCTCCCTATAACTCCTCTCCTAACTAACCCTATAACCGCTCCCTATAACTCCTCTCCTAACTAACCCTATAACCGCTCCCTATAACTCCTCTCCTAACTAACCCTATAACCGCCCCCTATAACTCCTCTCCTAACTAACCCTATAACCGCTCCCTATAACTCCTCTCCTAACTAACCCTATAACCGCTCCCTATAACTCCTCTCCTAACTAACCCTATAACCGCTCCCTATAACTCCTCTCCTAACTAACCCTATAACCGCCCCCTATAACTCCTCTCCTAACTAACCCTATAACCGCTCCCTATAACTCCTCTCCTAACTAACCCTATAACCGCTCCCTATAACTCCTCTCCTAACTAACCCTATAACCGCCCCCTATAACTCCTCTCCTAACTAACCCTATAACCGCTCCCTATAACTCCACTCCTAACTAACCCTATAACCGCTCCCTATAACTCCTCTCCTAACTAACCCTATAACCGCCCCCTATAACTCCTCTCCTAACTAACCCTATAACCGCTCCCTATAACTCCTCTCCTAACTAACCCTATAACCGCTCCCTATAACTCCTCTCCTAACTAACCCTATAACCGCCCCCTATAACTCCTCTCCTAACTAACCCTATAACCGCTCCCTATAACTCCACTCCTAACTAACCCTATAACTGCTCCCTATAACTACTCTCCTAACTAACCCTATAACTGCTCCCTATAACTACTCTCCTAACTAACCCTATAACCGCTCCCTATAACTCCTCTCCTAACAAACCCTATAACCGCTCCCTATAACTCCTCTCCTAACTAACCCTATAACCGCCCCCTATAACTCCTCTCCTAACTAACCCTATAACCGCTCCCTATAACTCCACTCCTAACTAACCCTATAACCGCTCCCTATAACTCCTCTCCTAACTAACCCTATAACCGCCCCCTATAACTCCTCTCCTAACTAACCCTATAACCGCTCCCTATAACTCCACTCCTAACTAACCCTATAACCGCTCCCTATAACTCCTCTCCTAACTAATCCTATAACCGCTCCCTATAACTCCTCTCCTAACAAACCCTATAACCGCTCCCTATAACTCCTCTCCTAACTAACCCTATAACCGCTCCCTATAACTCCTCTCCTAACTAACCCTATAACCGCTCCCTATAACTCCTCTCCTAACTAACCCTATAACCGCTCCCTATAACTCCTCTCCTAACTAACCCTATAACCGCTCCCTATAACTCCTCTCCTAACTAACCCTATAACCGCTCCCTATAACTCCTCTCCTAACTAACCCTATAACCGCTCCCTATAACTCCTCTCCTAACTAACCCTATAACCGCTCCCTATAACTCCTCTCCTAACTAACCCTATAACCGCTCCCTATAACTCCTCTCCTAACTAACCCTATAACCGCTCCCTATAACTCCTCTCCTAACTAACCCTACAACGGCACCCTATAACTCCTCTCCTAACTAACCCTATAACCGCTCCCTATAACTCCTCTCCTAACTAACCCTATAACCGCTCCCTATAACTCCTCTCCTAACTAACCCTATAACCGCTCCCTATAACTCCTCTCCTAACTAACCCTATAACCGCTCCCTATAACTCCTCTCCTAACTAACCCTATAACCGCTCCCTATAACTCCTCTCCTAACTAACCCTATAACCGCTCCCTATAACTCCTCTCCTAACTAACCCTACAACGGCACCCTATAACTCCTCTCCTAACTAACCCTATAACCGCTCCCTATAACTCCTCTCCTAACTAACCCTATAACCGCTCCCTATAACTCCTCTCCTAACTAACCCTATAACCGCTCCCTATAACTCCTCTCCTAACTAACCCTATAACCGCTCCCTAACTCCTCTCCTAACTAACCCTATAACCGCTCCCTATAACTCCTCTCCTAACTAACCCTATAACCGCTCCCTATAACTCCTCTCCTAACTAACCCTATAACCGCTCCCTATAACTCCTCTCCTAACTAACCCTATAACCGCTCCCTATAACTCCTCTCCTAACTAACCCTATAACCGCTCCCTATAACTCCTCTCCTAACTAACCCTATAACCGCTCCCTATAACTCCTCTCCTAACTAACCCTATAACCGCTCCCTATAACTCCTCTCCTAACTAACCCTATAACCGCTCCCTATAACTCCTCTCCTAACTAACCCTATAACCGCTCCCTATAACTCCTCTCCTAACTAACCCTATAACCGCTCCCTATAACGCCTCTCCTAACTAACCCTATAACCGCTCCCTATAACTCCTCTCCTAACTAACCCTATAACCGCTCCCTATAACTCCTCTCCTAACTAACCCTATAACCGCTCCCTATAACTCCTCTCCTAACTAACCCTATAACCGCTCCCTATAACTCCTCTCCTAACTAACCCTATAACCGCTCCCTATAACTCCTCTCCTAACTAACCCTATAACCGCTCCCTATAACTCCTCTCCTAACTAACCCTATAACCGCTCCCTATAACTCCTCTCCTAACTAACCCTATAACCGCTCCCTATAACTCCTCTCCTAACTAACCCTATAACCACTTCCTATAACTCCTCTCCTAACTAACCCTATAACCGCTCCCTATAACTCCTCTCCTAACTAACCCTATAACCGCTCCCTATAACTCCTCTCCTAACTAACCCTATAACCGCTCCCTATAACTCCTCTCCTAACTAACCCTATAACCGCTCCCTATAACTCCTCTCCTAACTAACCCTATAACCGCTCCCTATAACTCCTCTCCTAACTAACCCTATAACCGCTCCCTATAACTCCTCTCCTAACTAACCCTATAACCGCTCCCTATAACTCCTCTCCTAACTAACCCTATAACCGCTCCCTATAACTCCTCTCCTAACTAACCCTATAACCGCTCCCTATAACTCCTCTCCTAACTAACCCTATAACCGCTCCCTATAACTCCTCTCCTAACTAACCCTATAACCGCTCCCTATAACTCCTCTCCTAACTAACCCTATAACCGCTCCCTATAACTGCTCTCCTAACTAACCCTATAACCGCTCCCTATAACTCCTCTCCTAACTAACCCTATAACCGCTCCCTATAACTCCTCTCCTAACTAACCCTATAACCGCTCCCTATAACTCCTCTTATAACTAACCCTATAACCGCTCCCTATAACTCCTCTCGTAACTAACCCTATAACCGCTCCCTATAACTCCTCTCCTAACTAACCCTATAACCGCTCCCTATAACGCCTCTCCTAACTAACCCTATAACCGCTCCCTATAACTCCTCTCCTAACTAACCCTATAACCGCTCCCTATAACTCCTCTCCTAACTAACCCTATAACCGCTCCCTATAACGCCTCTCCTAACTAACCCTATAACCGCTCCCTATAACTCCTCTCCTAACTAACCCTATAACCGCTCCCTATAACTCCTCTCCTAACTAACCCTATAACCACTCCCTATAACTCCACTCCTAACTAACCCTATAACCGCTCCCTAACTCCTCTCCTAACTAACCCTATAACCGCTCCCTATAACTCCTCTCCTAACTAACCCTATAACCGCTCCCTATAACTCCTCTCCTAACTAACCCTATAACCGCTCCCTATAACTCCTCTCCTAACTAACCCTATAACCGCTCCCTATAACTCCTCTCCTAACTAACCCTATAACCGCTCCCTATAACTCCTCTCCTAACTAACCCTATAACCGCTCCCTAACTCCTCTCCTAACTAACCCTATAACCGCTCCCTATAACTCCTCTCCTAACTAACCCTATAACCGCTCCCTATAACTCCTCTCCTAACTAACCCTATAACCGCTCCCTATAACTCCTCTCCTAACTAACCCTATAACCGCTCCCTATAACTCCTCTCCTAACTAACCCTATAACTTCTCCCTATAACTCCTCTCCTAACTAACCCTATAACTTCTCCCTATAACTCCTCTCCTAACTAACCCTATAACCGCTCCCTATAACTCCTCTCCTAACTAACCCTATAACCGCTTCCTATAACTCCTCTCCTAACTAACCCTATAACCGCTCCCTATAACTCCTCTCCTAACTAACCCTATAACCGCTCCCTATAACTCCTCTCCTAACTAACCCTATAACCACTCCCTATAACTCCTCTCCTAACTAACCCTATAACCGCTCCCTATAACTCCTCTCCTAACTAACCCTATAACCACTCCCTATAACTCCACTCCTAACTAACCCTATAACCACTCCCTAACTCCTCTCCTAACTAACCCTATAACCGCTCCCTATAACTCCTCTCCTAACTAACCCTATAACCGCTCCCTATAACTCCTCTCCTAACTAACCCTATAACCGCTCCCTATAACTCCTCTCCTAACTAACCCTATAACCACTCCCTATAACTCCACTCCTAACTAACCCTATAACCGCTCCCTAACTCCTCTCCTAACTAACCCTATAACCGCTCCCTATAACTCCTCTCCTAACTAACCCTATAACCGCTCCCTATAACTCCTCTCCTAACTAACCCTATAACCGCTCCCTATAACTCCTCTCCTAACTAACCCTATAACCGCTCCCTATAACTCCTCTCCTAACTAACCCTATAACCGCTCCCTATAACTCCTCTCCTAACTAACCCTATAACCGCTCCCTATAACTCCTCTCCTAACTAACCCTATAACCGCTCCCTAACTCCTCTCCTAACTAACCCTATAACCGCTCCCTATAACTCCTCTCCTAACTAACCCTATAACCGCTCCCTATAACTCCTCTCCTAACTAACCCTATAACCGCTCCCTATAACTCCTCTCCTAACTAACCCTATAACTTCTCCCTATAACTCCTCTCCTAACTAACCCTATAACTTCTCCCTATAACTCCTCTCCTAACTAACCCTATAACCGCTCCCTATAACTCCTCTCCTAACTAACCCTATAACCGCTTCCTATAACTCCTCTCCTAACTAACCCTATAACCGCTCCCTATAACTCCTCTCCTAACTAACCCTATAACCGCTCCCTATAACTCCTCTCCTAACTAACCTTATAAGGCCGCTCCCTATAACTCCTCTCCTAACTAACCCTATAACCGCTCCCTATAACTCCTCTCCTAACTAACCCTATAACCGCTCCCTATAACTCCTCTCCTAACTAACCCTATAACCGCTCCCTATAACTCCTCTCCTAACTAACCCTATAACCGCTCCCTATAACTCCTCTCCTAACTAACCCTTTAACCGCTCCCTATAACTCCACTCCTAATTTACCCTATAACCGCTCCCTATAACTCCTCTCCTAACTAACCCTATAATCGCTCCCTATAACTCCTCTCCTAACTAACCCTATAACTTCTCCCTAAGGGATCCGTGGCCTTAGAATGTGTCCCTTAGCCAGCGGCCTTTAGTATTGATAATTTTGTTATGTTTGAATATCAAAAGCTGTTTTTTTTTGTTTCTCTTAACTCTGTCCTGCTAATTGACCAACTGGAACAAGCTGATTTATTGGGGAGAGGGGAGGGTCATGTGACTGTTTTAGCTGTATAAAACCAAGACCCCCCCCTGCATTAGCAGGGACTGCATTAGCATGATATACATAGCATGAAACTCACTTCCTGTTGCGATGCACAAAATACTCTGCAGTGAGGAGTGCCAACCTAGAGAAACTCACTGCTGTTATCCAGAACTTTAATAATATAGAGGAGAACCAAAAAATAGCGATCCTCCTGGGAGAAGATGAAACCCCTGCAGAACTGGCTGCACACTATATCAGCACCTGCCACAAGCTGAGAGACGTCCACTAACCCCCACACCCCTGCACGAAACTGTTACCCATATACCCTGCAATCATTATACCCTACCCCCTAGTATTCGTGTAATTATTGTCCCCCACCCCCTATTATTCACGCTTTGGCAATAATGAAATGTTCTTTCGTCATGCCAATAAAGCCGATTTGATTGATTTGATATAGTGAGGCATCTTAAAGTGAGCTTTTAAGTGAGAATATATAGTTAGACTATAGTGTGACTAGAGGTGACTGGGGACTGCATCCTTCTGCAAACTCTTCTGCACATGGCAACAAACGGTGAGCTATTCTGACCACACTATGATCCCTGCTGTTTAGTCTGCGCACACACACACTTGGATCAACACACCTCCATGCAGCACTACCTACCTCTGGCATAATGACCCTGCTTTTCACCTCCACTTTGTTCTTTCTCATGGCCTTATTGAAATGTTACTGTCTCTATCCACTACACACTCCCCCCTCCTGGCCAACGCCCAACATCACCATACACCCTGGATTACTCAAAAGCCTTGCACTATCTACTGAATGCTGGTGGAGAACCCTGAAAACCAGCACACCAACCACCGCCCACTCAAATGGCAAACATCATAAAGTAATAACTTGCAAACAACTACTCAAATTTCTACTCATACTATTACTCTCTCTAGCAGGTGATATTGAACCCAACCCAGGGCCTCCCACTTCAACTCTGTCCCATACCCCTGAGAATACCCCCTTCAAATTCCCAAAAGGGCTATCTGTCGCCCATATAAATATCCGGAGTCTGCTGCCCAAACTGGATGAACTAAGGGCATGGTGCCTTATGCATAAACCCAAAGCCATCGTTCTTACAGAAACATGGCTATCCTCTAAAACCCCTGATGCAAATATCGCCATTCAGGGATACTCCATTTCTAGGAGAGATTAGGTCAAAGAGAGAAGGAGGGGTGTTATTTTATATTGCAGACACATTACAATTTACACTGTTAAATTGCCCCCCAAGCCCAACCTCTTTTGAAATCCTAGTGGGCAGAATATGCCTCCCCTTTTCTAAGCCCATCTTGCTTGCTGGCATCTACCGCCCCCCTAAAATCCCTGACTGATATCACCCAGTTTCATGGCTCCATTTCCTCTCTGAATGAGAGGAGTGAGCTGCTAGTTCTTGGGGATTTCAACTTCAATTGGCGTGACCCTAAAAACCACAAAATCCAGATACAAATCAAATCGCTTAACCTATCGCAACTCATTTCCCAACCCACACGGACAAACCTGAAATCGCACAACCATTCCTTGCTTGACTGGATTCTCTCCTCAAACCCCAGCAGAATCCAATCCTCTGGCATCCTTCCTGACATTTTCAGTGACCATGCAATAGTGTACTGTGTAAGGAAAATTAAACCGCCCCATTCAAGCCCTAAAGGTCTCCTCACTAGAACATTTAGAAACTTTAACCCACAACAGTTTCTGGATGACCTTACCAACTGCCCATGGCACAGAATCGATTTAATTCCCGACCCTGATTCTGCGCTCGACTATTTCCAATCCGAGTTCTTAAAACTCTGCGATACCCATGCTCCACTACGCAGAATAAGGGTACGGGGTGCCCACCTTCCATGGGTTACACCTGACCTTATAGCACTCTACCAGTTCAGGGATGCCTTGTGGAAAAGCCACAAAATAACTGGCACTACCAAGGATCTCAATCACTACAGATGCATGCGGAACATGTGCACAAGGCAAACAAGGCATGCAAACGCACAATATTACTCTGACAATCTCCACCAAAATACATCAAACCCAGCTAACTTCTGGAAGGTTATCAACAATATATTCCAGCCTTCTAACCATCATCAACCAAGTAATATCACTAAGGGCGATATTACTCTGACAAACCCCACCGACATTGCAAATGCATTCAATGATTACTTTGTGGGGTGTGCTACTAACTTATTAGCGAAACGCAACCCAAACCACAAACCTGAATCTCATCCTGGGAGTACCCCTATAGCCCCACCCCCTCCCAACACTGCACACAATTTTCAATTTGGCCCAGTATCTGAAGAGGAGATAACACAAGCGCTCCTCAAACTAAAACTAAGCAGCCAATGCGGACCTGACTTACTACAATCTAGGTTCCTACGACTTGGTGCCCCAGCCATTGCCAAACCAATTGCTTCCATAGTCAGCTCTATCCTGTCTGCAGGCCATATCCCTAAGACGTGGAAAACTGCCAGAGTTGTCCCAATCTTCAAAAGTGGGGACAAAAACACTGTCTCAAACTACTGGCCAATCTCCCTTCTCCCAATCCTATCCAAAGTCATGGAAAAATGTGTCCACTCCCAATTAAGCGATTACTATACCAAGACAAATTTCCCTAGCCAATTTCAATCTGGCTTTCGCCCCAAACACTCCAGCGTAACTACCCTGCTAAAAGTTTGCAATGAAATCCAGTGTGGAATGGAACGGGGACAACTCACTGGTGCAGTATTCCTAGATTTTGCAAAGGCTTTTGACACAGTTGATCATGTTATCCTGCTTAACAAACTCCAGTGCTCTGGAATAGGGAAACATGCTTTAAACTAGTTCCAGTCCTACATATCAGGTAGATCCCAACATGTGTCCATCTGAGGCTCTAACTCCAACCCCCTGGATATCACCTGTGGTGTCCCGCAAGGCTCTGTTCTGGGGCCCCTACTCTTCTCAGTGTTCATCAATGATCTTCCCACAGCTTGTAAGGAAGCCTCAATACACATGTATGCAGATGACACAATCCTATATGCACACAGCCATAGCCTCTCTGACCTTCAACACATACTTCAGTCTGACTTTTTCAGACTCGAAAACTGGATTTCCCAAAACAAACTGTTTTTAAACACTGACAAGACTGTAACAATGGTATTTGGGACCAAGACTAAATTTTTAAAGCTTCCAGCGACTGAGCTCCTGATTAGAACCAACGCTAACACCACCCTAACGCCTGTTACTAGTTTTAAATACCTGGGCTTATGGTTTGACTCCCATTTAACATTCGGGATGCACATTGATAGCCTGACAACCAAGACCTATGCCAAACTAGGGGTACTTTACAGGAACAAATCCTCCCTAAGTCTCCTGGTCAGAAAGCGTATCGCACAGCAGATGCTAATGCCAATTATTGACTATGGAGACATAGTATATGGCTCGGCACCCCAAACCCACCTTAGCAAACTTGACACCCTCTACAATTCAATTTGTCGTTTTGTTCTCCAATGCAACTACAACACACATCACTGCGAAATGCTCAAAGAACTAGATTGGTCATCACTAGAGTCTAGGCGCAAAGTTCACCTTTCCTGTCTCACCCTCAAATACTTTCTGGGCAAGCTACCCAGCTACCTGAACAAGCTCCTCACCCCTACCACATGCAGCACCTATCACCTGAGATCAGACTCCAAAAGACTGTTCATGGTCCCAAGGCTCAACAAAGTATCCGGCCGTTCCTCCTCCTCTTACCGTGCACCCCAAAACTGGAACAACCTACCAGAGACTCTCACACCCACCACCAGTTTAAGTTCTTTCATAACTAAGGCTGTCTCACATTTTAATCTGGTCTGTAACTGTCTCATACGCTCATAATATATATTTTCTGTAACTGTGCACGCAATGTCTTGTATATAATGTATACCTTGTTCATTTATGTAACTGTATTTGTAACCATGTATTATTTGTTTTACTCTGTGCCCAGGACATACGTGAGAACGAGAGGTAACTCTCAGTGTATTACTTCCTGGTAAAATATTTTATAAATAAATAATCCCTATTATACGACGTCGTGGATTTTCTAAGCAATGCCCTTTATTTCAGTGTATTTACTGGTGGGTGTGTGTGTGTGTGTGTGTGTGTGTGTGTATGTACTATATGTGTGTGTGTGTGTGTGTGTGTGTATGTACTGTATGTGTGTGTGTGTGTGTGTGTGTGTATGTGTGTGTGTGTGTGTGTGTGTGTATGTACTGTGTGTGTGTGTGTGTGTGTGTGTGTGTGTGTACTGTGTGTGTGTGTGTGTGTGTGTGTGTGTGTGTGTGTGTGTGTGTGTGTGTGTGTGTGTGTGTGTGTGTGTGTGTGTGTGTGTGTGTGTGTGTGTGTGTGTGTGTGTGTGTGTGTGTGTGTGTGTGTATGGGTTGTGTGTGTATGTATTTATATAGCGCCATTAATGTACATAGCGCGTCACAGCAGTAATACACGTGGTAATCATGTAAATAACAAATAAATACAAATAACAGAACATGGGAAGAAGTGCTTCAGACACAAAAGTAACATTTAGGAAGAGGAGTCCCTGCTCCGAAGAGCTTACAGTCTAATTGGTATATACTGTAGAAAGGACGTACAGAGACAGTAGGAGGGAGTTCTGGTAAGTGCGTCTGCAGGGGGCCAAGCTTTATGTATCATGTATAGTATCAGCCACAGAGCTACACATATATACTTCGTTAAGCAGGTGTGTCTTAAGGTGGGTCCTAAAGGTGGATAGAGAGGGTGCTAGTCGGGTACTGAGGGGACGGGCATTCCAGAGGTGTGGGGCAGTCAGTGAGAAAGGTTTAAGGCGGGAGAGGGCTTTAGATACAAAGGGGGAAGAGAGAAGACATCCTTGAGCAGAACGCAAGAGTCGGGATGGTGCATAGCGAGAAATTAGGGCTGAGATGTAAGGAGACGTAAGGAGGGCAAACAAGTCTGTGTACACATACACAGGTACACACAAGTATTCATACACCCGTACACACAAGTCTGCGTACACGTATACAAAAGTCTGCATACACACGTACACACTTACACACAAGTCAGCGTACACACAAGTGTGCATACACATGTACACACATATACAATTCTGTGTAAACATGTATACGCATACACAAGTCTGTGTACCCACATACACACAAGTCTGCGTACACACTTACACACAAGTCTGCATACACACAAGCCAGCTTAAACATGTACATACATACAAGTCTGTATACACACATACACACACACACACAAGTCTGCGTACATACATGTACACACGTCTGTGTACACACATACGTACACACATACACACAAGTCTGTGTACACACATACACACGTCTACGTACCCACTTACAGACAAGTTTGCGTATACGCGTTCACACGTGTACACACAAGTCTGCATACACGTGTACACACACACACACACACACACACACACACGATGAGTCACTTCCTCTCTGCGCCACACGGCTCTCAATCTTTCCATAAACTGAACGAACAAAAGCAGGGATCCCGCCCAGGGATAAGGGGGGGATTATAAGATCAGCTGTACATGGGGGGGGAGGGGTGACATCACACACCCCCCCCCCCTGCCTGTTACTCTCATTCTCACACACAGGCCCCTGTCACTGTCTCTCTCCCCCCGTCACTCATTCTCACACACACAGCCCCTGTCACTATCCCCCCCTGTCACTGTCTCTCTCCCCCCGTCACTCATTCTCACACACACACACAGCCCCTGTCACTCTCCCCTCCCTGTCACTGTCTCTCTCCCCCCGTCACTCATTCTCACACACACACACACAGCCCCTGTCACTCTCCCTCTGTCACTCACTCACACACACACACACAGCCCCTGTCACTCTCCCCCCCTGTCACTCATTCTCACACACACAGCCCCTGTCACTCTCCCCCCCTGTCACTGTCTCTCTCCCCCGTCACTCATTCTCACACACACAGCCCCTGTCACTCTCCCCCC
The DNA here is from genome assembly GCF_040206685.1 of Ascaphus truei. Taxonomy (NCBI): domain Eukaryota; kingdom Metazoa; phylum Chordata; class Amphibia; order Anura; family Ascaphidae; genus Ascaphus; species Ascaphus truei. The sequence continues at coordinate 5,484,727 of NC_134487.1, forward strand.
CTGTCACTGTCTCTCTCCCCCCGTCACTCATTCTCACACACACAGCCCCTGTCACTCTCCCCCCGTCACTGTCTCTCTCCCCCCGTCACTCTTTCTCACACACACACACACAGCCCCTGTCACTCTCCCCCCCTGTCACTCACTCACACACACACACACACACACAGCCCCTGTCACTCTCCCCCCTCCTGTCACTCACAAAAACACACACAGGCCCCTGTCACTCTCTCCCCCCCGTCACTCATTCTCACACACAGGCCCTTATCACTCTCTCTCCCTCCCCCCTGTCTCTCTCTCCCACCCCCCCCCCGTCACTCATTCTCACACACACACAGCCCCTGTCACTCTCCCCCCTCCTGTCACTCACAAAAACACACACAGGCCCCTGTCACTCTCTCCCCCCTGTCCCTCATTCTCACACACAGGCCCTTATCACTCTCTCTCCCTCCCCCGTCTCTCTCCCCCCCCCTCACTCATTCTCACACACACACAGGCCTCTGTCTCGCTCTCTCCCCCTCCCCCCGTCACTCATTCTCACACACACTGGCCCCTGTCACTCTCTCTCCCCCCCCTGTCTCTCTCCCCCACCCCGTCACTCATTCTCACACACACAGGCCCCTGTCACTCTCCCCCCCCCCACTGTCACTCACTCACACACACACAGGCCCCTGTCACTCTCTCTCTCCCCCTCCTGTCACTCATTCTCACACACAGGCCCCTGTCACTCATTCTCACACAGACAGGCCCCTGTCACTCATTCTCACACACAGGCCCCTGTCACTCTCTCTCCCCCCTCCTGTCTCTCTCTCTCTCCCCCCCTCCTGTCACTCATTCTCACACACAGGCCCCTGTCACTCTCTCTCCCCCTCCTGTCACTCATTCTCACACACAGGCCCCTGTCACTCTCTCTCCCCCCTCCTGTCACTCATTCTCACACACAGGCCCTGTCACTCTCTCTCCCCCTCCTGTCACTCATTCTCACACACAGGCCCCTGTCACTCTCTCTCCCCCCTCCTGTCACTCATTCTCACACACAGGCTCTGTCTCTCATTCTCCCCCTCCTGTCACTCATTCTCACACACAGGCCCCTGTCACTCTCTCTCCCCCCCCCCTCCTGTCACTCATTCTCACACACAGGCCCCTGTCACTCTCTCTCCCCCCCTCCTGTCACTCATTCTCACACACAGGCCCCTGTCACTCATTCTCACACACACAGGCCCCTGTCACTCTCTCTCCCCCCCTCCTGTCACTCATTCTCACACACAGGCCCCTGTCACTCTCTCTCCCCCCCTCCTGTCACTCATTCTCACACACCCAGGCCCCTGTCACTCATTCTCACACACAGGCCCCTGGCACTCTCTCTCCCCCCTCCTTTCACTCATTCTCACACACAGGCCCCTGTCACTCATTCTCACACACAGGCCCCTGGCACTCTCTCTCCCCCCCTCCTGTCACTCATTCTCACACACAGCCCCCTGTCACTCTCTCTCCCCCCTCCTGTCACTCATTCTCAAACACAGGAACCTGTCACTCTCTCTCCCCCCTCCTGTCACTCATTCTCACACAACAAGCCCCTGTCACTCATTCTCACACACAGCCCCCTGGCACACTCTCTCCCCCCCCTCCTGTCACTCATTCTCACACACAGGCCCCTGTCACTCTCTCTCCCCCCTCCTGTCACTCATTCTCACACACAGGAACCTGTCTCTCTCTCTCTCCCCCTCCTGTCACTCATTCTCACACACAGGCCCCTGTCACTCTCTCTCCCCCTCCTGTTACTCATTCTTACACACACAGGCCCTGTCACTCTCTCTCCCCCCTCCTGTCACTCATTCTCACACACAGGCCCCTGTCACTCATTCTCAGACACAGGCCCCTGTCACTCTCTCTCCCCCTCCTGTCACTCATTCTCACACACAGGCCCCTGTCACTCTCTCTCCCCCCCCTCCTGTCACTCATTCTCTCACACACAGGCCCCTGTCACTCTCTCTCCCCCCTCCTGTCTCTCTCTCTCTCTCTCTCTCTCCCCCTCCTGTCACTCATTCTCTCACACAGGCCCCTGTCACTCTCTCTCCCCCCTCCTGTCACTCATTCTCACACACACAGGCCCCTGTCACTCTCTCTCCCCCTCCTGTCACTCATTCTCACACACAGGCCCCTGTCACTCATTCTCACACACAGGCCCCTGTCACTCTCTCTCCCCCCTCCTGTCACTCATTCTCAAACACAGGTCCCTGTCACTCTCTCTCCCCCCTCCTGTCACTCATTTTCACACACAGGCCCCTGTCACTCTCTCTCCCCCCTCCTGTCTCCCTCTCTCTCCCCCCCTCCTGTCACTCATTCTCACACACAAGCCCCTGTCACTCATTCTCACACACACAGGCCCCTGTCACTCTCTCTCCCCCCTCCTGTCTCCCTCTCTCTCCCCCCCTCCTGTCACTCATTCTCACACACAGGCCCCTGTCACTCTCTCTCCCCCCTCCTGTCACTCATTCTCACACACAGGCCCCTGTCACTCTCTCTCCCCCCTCCTGTCACTCATTCTCACACACAGGCCCTGTCACTCTCTTCCCCCCCCTCCTGTCACTCATTCTCACACACAGGCCCCTGTCACTCTCTCCCCCCCTCCTGTCACTCATTCTCACACACAGGCCCCTGTCACTCTCTCTCCCCCTCCTGTCACTCATTCTCACACACAGGCCCCTGTCACTCATTCTCACACACACAGGCCCCTGCACTCTCTCTCCCCCCTCCTGTCACTCATTCTCACACACACAGGCCCCTGTCACTCTCTCCCCCCCTCCTGTCACTCATTCTCACACACACGGACCCCTGTCACTCTCTCTCCCCCCTCCAGTCACTCATTCTCACACACAGGCCCCTGTCACTCATTCTCACACACAGGCCCCTGTCACTCTCTCTCCCCCCTCCTGTCACTCATTCTCAAACACAGGTCCCTGTCACTCTCTCTCCCCCCTCCTGTCACTCATTCTCACACACAGGCCCCTGTCACTCTCTCTCCCCCCTCCTGTCTCCCTCTCTCTCCCCCCCTCCTGTCACTCATTCTCACACACAGGCCCCTGTCACTCATTCTCACACACACAGGCCCCTGTCACTCTCTCTCCCCCCTCCTGTCTCCCTCTCTCTCCCCCCCTCCTGTCACTCATTCTCACACACAGGCCCCTGTCACTCTCTCTCCCCCCTCCTGTCACTCATTCTCACACACAGGCCCCTGTCACTCTCTCTCCCCCCTCCTGTCACTCATTCTCACACACAGGCCCTGTCACTCTCTCCCCCCCCCTCCTGTCACTCATTCTCACACACAGGCCCCTGTCACTCTCTCCCCCCCTCCTGTCACTCATTCTCACACACAGGCCCCTGTCACTCTCTCTCCCCCTCCTGTCACTCATTCTCACACACAGGCCCCTGTCACTCATTCTCACACACACAGGCCCCTGCACTCTCTCTCCCCCCTCCTGTCACTCATTCTCACACACACAGGCCCCTGTCACTCTCTCCCCCCCTCCTGTCACTCATTCTCACACACACGGGCCCCTGTCACTCTCTCTGCCCCCTCCTGTCACTCATTCTCCCACACACAGGCCCCTGTCACTCTCTCTCCCCCCTCCTGTCACTCATTCTCACACACAGGCCCCTGTCACTCTCTCTCCCCCCTCCTGTCACTCATTCTCACACACAGGCCCCTGTCACTCATTCTCACACACAGGCCCCTGTCACTCTCTCTCCCCCCTCCTGTGTCTCATTCTCACACACAGGCCCCTGTCACTCTCTCTCCCCCTCCTGTCACCCATTCTCACACACAGGCCCCTGTCACTCTCTCTCCCCCCTCCTGTCACTCATTCTCACACACATGCCCCTGTCACTCTCTCTCCCCCCTCCTGTCACTCATTCTCACACAAAGGCCCCTGGAAGAGCTGCAGGGTAGGGAGAGCAGCACAGGGATGCGTGGAATGAGGACTCGGTAGTTTTTATACAGGCTTATCATCATCAGTGCAGTAATAACACACGTAAAGTATTAATATGTATCGCCTTCAATGTACACAGCGCTGTGCGTGGGGCGTCACTGGGAGACAGTCACTGAGAGAGTGAGCAGAGAGACAGTCACTGAGAGAGTGAGCAGAGAGACAGTCACTGAGAGAGGGACCAGAGAGACAGTCACTGAGAGAGTGGGCAGAGAGACAGTCACTGAGAGAGGGACCAGAGAGACAGTCACTGAGAGAGTGAGCAGAGAGACAGTCACTGAGAGAGGGAGCAGAGAGACAGTCACTGAGAGAGTGGGCAGAGAGACAGTCACTGAGAGAGGGAGACGAGAGACAGTCACTGAGAGAGGGAGACGAGAGACAGTCACTGAGAGAGGGAGACGAGAGACAGTCACTGAGAGAGTGAGCAGAGAGACAGTCACTGAGAGAGTGGGCAGAGAGACAGTCACTGAGAGAGTGAGCAGAGACAGTCACTGAGAGAGGGAGCAGAGAGACAGTCACTGAGAGAGTGAGCAGAGAGACAGTCACTGAGAGAGGGAGCAGAGACAGTCACTGAGAGAGTGAGCAGAGAGACAGTCACTGAGAGAGGGAGCAGAGAGACAGTCACTGAGAGAGGGAGCAGAGAGACAGTCACTGAGAGAGTGAGCAGAGAGACAGTCACTGAGAGAGTGAGCAGAGAGACAGTCACTGAGAGAGGGAGCAGAGAGACAGTCACTGAGAGAGTGGGCAGAGAGACAGTCACTGAGAGAGGGAGACGAGAGACAGTCACTGAGAGAGGGAGACGAGAGACAGTCACTGAGAGAGTGAGCAGAGAGACAGTCACTGAGAGAGTGAGCAGAGACAGTCACTGAGAGAGTGAGCAGAGAGACAGTCACTGAGAGAGGGAGCAGAGAGACAGTCACTGAGAGAGTGGGCAGAGAGACAGTCACTGAGAGAGGGAGACGAGAGACAGTCACTGAGACAGTCACTGAGAGAGGGAGCAGAGAGACAGTCACTGAGAGAGTGAGCAGAGAGACAGTCACTGAGAGAGGGAGCAGAGAGACAGTCGCTGAGAGAGGGAGCAGAGAGACAGTCACTGAGAGAGTGAGCAGAGAGACAGTCACTGAGAGAGGGAGCAGAGAGACAGTCACTGAGAGAGGGAGACGAGAGACAGTCACAGAGAGAGTGAGCAGAGAGACAGTCACCGAGAGGGAGCAGAGAGACAGTCACTGAGAGCGCGAGCAGAGAGACAGTCACAGAGAGAGGGAGCAGAGACAGTCACTGAGAGAGGGAGCAGAGACAGTCACTGAGAGAGTGAGCAGAGAGACAGTCACTGAGAGAGGGAGCAAAGAGACAGTCACTGAGAGAGGGAGACGAGAGACAGTCACTGAGAGAGCGAGCAGAGAGACAGTCACTGAGAGAGTGGGCAGAGAGACAGTCACTGAGAGAGGGAGCAGAGACAGTCACTGAGAGTAAGCAGAGACAGTCACTGAGAGTGAACAGAGACACAGTCACTGAGAGAGTGAGGAGAGACACAGTCACTGAGAGAGTGAGCAGAGACAGTCACTGAGAGAGTGAGCAGAGACAGTCACTGAGAGAGTGAGCAGAGACAGTCACTGAGAGAGTGAGCAGAGACAGTCACTGAGAGTGAGCAGAGACAGTCAGAGTGAGCAGAGAGACAGTCACGGAGTGAGCAGAGAGACAGTCACAGAGTGAGCAGAGAGACAGTCACAGAGTGAGCAGAGAGACAGTCACAGAGTGAGCAGAGAGACAGTCACAGAGTGAGCAGAGACAGTCACAGAGTGAGCAGAGAGACAGTCACTGAGAGTGAGCAGAGAGACAGTCACAGAGTGAGCAGAGAGACAGTCACTGAGAGAGTGAGCAGAGACAGTCACAGAGAGTGAGCAGAGACAGTCACTGAGAGTGCGAGAAGAGACAGTCACTGAGAGCGCGAGCAGAGACAGTCACTGAGAACGCGAGCAGAGACAGTCACTGAGAGCGTGAGCAGAGACACAGTCACTGAGAGTGAGCAGAGAGACAGTCACTGAGTGAGCAGAGAGACAGTCACTGAGTGAGCAGAGAGACAGTCACAGAGTGAGCAGAGAGACAGTCACTGAGAGTGAGCAGAGAGACAGTCACTGAGAGTGAGCAGAGAGACAGTCATTGAGAGTGAGCAGACAGTCACTAAGAGAGTGAGCAGACAGTCACTGAGAGAGTGAGCAGAGACAGTCACAGAGAGTGAGCAGAGACAGTCACTGAGAGTGCGAGAAGAGACAGTCACTGAGAGCGCGAGCAGAGACAGTCACTGAGAACGCGAGCAGAGACAGTCACTGAGTGAGCAGAGACACAGTCACTGAGAGTGAGCAGAGAGACAGTCACTGAGTGAGCAGAGAGACAGTCACTGAGTGAGCAGAGAGACAGTCACAGAGTGAGCAGAGAGACAGTCACTGAGAGTGAGCAGAGAGACAGTCACTGAGAGTGAGCAGAGAGACAGTCATTGAGAGTGAGCAGACAGTCACTAAGAGAGTGAGCAGACAGTCACTGAGAGAGTGAGCAGACAGTCACTGAGAGAGTGAGCAGACAGTCACTGAGAGAGTGAGCAGACAGTCACTGAGAGAGTGAGCAGACAGTCACTGAGAGAGTGAGCAGAGACAGTCACATTCTGAGAGAGTGAGCAGAGAGACAGTCGCACTGTGAGAGAGTGAGCAGAGAGACAGTCGCACTGTGTGAGAGAGTGAGCAGAGAGACAGTCGCACTGTGAGAGAGTGAGCAGAGAGACAGTCGCACTGTGAGACAGTGAGTAGAGACACAGTCGCACTGTGAGAGAGTGAGCAGAGAGACAGTCGCACTGTGAGAGAGAGTGAGCAGAGAGACAGTCGCACTGTGAGAGAGAGTGAGCAGAGAGACAGTCGCACTGTGAGAGAGAGTGAGCAGAGAGACAGTCGCACTGTGAGAGAGTGAGCAGAGAGACAGTCACACTGTGAGAGAGAGTGAGCAGAGAGACAGTCGCATTGTGAGAGTGAGCAGAGAGACAGTCGCACTGTGAGAGAGTGAGCAGAGAGACAGTCGCATTGTGAGAGAGAGTGAGCAGAGATACAGTCGCACTGTGAGAGAGAGCAGAGAGACAGTCGCACTGTGAGAGAGTGAGCAGAGAGACAGTCGCACTGTGAGAGAGTGAGCAGAGAGACAGTTACATTGTGTGAGAGAGAGCAGAGAGACAGTCGCACTGGGAGAGAGTGAGCAGGGACAGTCACTGAGAGAGTGAGCAGAGACAGTCACTGAGAGAATGAGCAGACAGTCACTGAGAGTGAGCAGAGAGACAGTCACTGAGAGAGTGAGCAGAGACAGTCACATTCTGAGACAGTGAGCAGAGACAATCGCACTGTGAGAGAGTGAGCAGAGAGACAGTCGCACTGTGAGAGAGTGAGCAGAGAGACAGTCGCACTGTGGGAGTGAGCAGAGAGACAGTCGCACTGTGAGAGTGAGCAGAGAGACAGTTGCACTGTGTGAGAGAGTGAGCAGAGACAGTCGCACTGGGAGAGAGTGAGCAGAGAGACAGTCACACTGTGAGAGAGTGAGCAGAGACAGTCGCACTGTGAGAGAGTGAGCAGAGAGACAGTCGCACTGTGAGAGAGTGAGCAGAGACAGTCGCACTGTGAGAGAGTGAGCAGAGAGACAGTCACACTGTGAGAGAGTGAGCAGAGACAGTCGCACTGTGAGAGAGTGAGCAGAGAGACAGTCGCACTGTGTGAGAGTGAGCAGAGAGACAGTCACACTGTGAGAGAGTGAGCAGAGACAGTCGCACTGTGAGAGAGTGAGCAGAGAGACAGTCGCACTGTGTGAGAGTGAGCAGAGAGACAGTCACACTGTGAGAGAGTGAGCAGAGACAGTCGCACTGTGTGAGAGAGTGAGCAGAGAGACAGTCGCACTGTGAGAGAGTGAGCAGAGAGACAGTCACACTGTGAGAGAGTGAGCAGAGACAGTCGCACTGTGAGAGAGTGAGCAGAGAGACAGTCGCACTGTGTGAGAGTGAGCAGAGAGACAGTCACACTGTGAGAGAGTGAGCAGAGACAGTCGCACTGTGAGAGAGTGAGCAGAGACAGTCGCACTGTGTGAGAGAGTGAGCAGAGAGACAGTCGCACTGTGAGAGAGTGAGCAGAGAGACAGTCACACTGTGAGAGAGTGAGCAGAGACAGTCGCACTGTGAGAGAGTGAGCAGAGAGACAGTCGCACTGTGTGAGAGTGAGCAGAGAGACAGTCACACTGTGAGAGAGTGAGCAGAGACAGTCGCACTGTGAGAGAGTGAGCAGAGAGACAGTCGCACTGTGAGAGAGTGAGCAGAGAGACAGTCGCACTGTGGGAGTGAGCAGAGAGACTGTCGCACTGTGAGAGTGAGCAGAGAGACAGTTGCACTGTGTGAGAGAGTGAGCAGAGACAGTCGCACTGGGAGAGAGTGAGCAGAGAGACAGTCACACTGTGAGAGAGTGAGCAGAGACAGTCGCACTGTGAGAGAGTGAGCAGAGAGACAGTCGCACTGTGAGAGAGTGAGCAGAGACAGTCGCACTGTGAGAGAGGGAGCAGAGACAGTCACTGAGAGAGTGAGCAGAGAGACAGTCACTGAGAGAGGGAGCAAAGAGACAGTCACTGAGAGAGGGAGACGAGAGACAGTCACTGAGAGAGCGAGCAGAGAGACAGTCACTGAGAGAGTGGGCAGAGAGACAGTCACTGAGAGAGGGAGCAGAGACAGTCACTGAGAGTAAGCAGAGACAGTCACTGAGAGTGAACAGAGACACAGTCACTGAGAGAGTGAGGAGAGACACAGTCACTGAGAGAGTGAGCAGAGACAGTCACTGAGAGAGTGAGCAGAGACAGTCACTGAGAGAGTGAGCAGAGACAGTCACTGAGAGAGTGAGCAGAGACAGTCACTGAGAGTGAGCAGAGACAGTCAGAGTGAGCAGAGAGACAGTCACGGAGTGAGCAGAGAGACAGTCACAGAGTGAGCAGAGAGACAGTCACAGAGTGAGCAGAGAGACAGTCACAGAGTGAGCAGAGAGACAGTCACAGAGTGAGCAGAGACAGTCACAGAGTGAGCAGAGAGACAGTCACTGAGAGTGAGCAGAGAGACAGTCACAGAGTGAGCAGAGAGACAGTCACTGAGAGAGTGAGCAGAGACAGTCACAGAGAGTGAGCAGAGACAGTCACTGAGAGTGCGAGAAGAGACAGTCACTGAGAGCGCGAGCAGAGACAGTCACTGAGAACGCGAGCAGAGACAGTCACTGAGAGCGTGAGCAGAGACACAGTCACTGAGAGTGAGCAGAGAGACAGTCACTGAGTGAGCAGAGAGACAGTCACTGAGTGAGCAGAGAGACAGTCACAGAGTGAGCAGAGAGACAGTCACTGAGAGTGAGCAGAGAGACAGTCACTGAGAGTGAGCAGAGAGACAGTCATTGAGAGTGAGCAGACAGTCACTAAGAGAGTGAGCAGACAGTCACTGAGAGAGTGAGCAGAGACAGTCACAGAGAGTGAGCAGAGACAGTCACTGAGAGTGCGAGAAGAGACAGTCACTGAGAGCGCGAGCAGAGACAGTCACTGAGAACGCGAGCAGAGACAGTCACTGAGTGAGCAGAGACACAGTCACTGAGAGTGAGCAGAGAGACAGTCACTGAGTGAGCAGAGAGACAGTCACTGAGTGAGCAGAGAGACAGTCACTGAGTGAGCAGAGAGACAGTCACTGAGAGTGAGCAGAGAGACAGTCACTGAGAGTGAGCAGAGAGACAGTCATTGAGAGTGAGCAGACAGTCACTAAGAGAGTGAGCAGACAGTCACTGAGAGAGTGAGCAGACAGTCACTGAGAGAGTGAGCAGACAGTCACTGAGAGAGTGAGCAGACAGTCACTGAGAGAGTGAGCAGACAGTCACTGAGAGAGTGAGCAGAGACAGTCACATTCTGAGAGAGTGAGCAGAGAGACAGTCGCACTGTGAGAGAGTGAGCAGAGAGACAGTCGCACTGTGTGAGAGAGTGAGCAGAGAGACAGTCGCACTGTGAGAGAGTGAGCAGAGAGACAGTCGCACTGTGAGACAGTGAGTAGAGACACAGTCGCACTGTGAGAGAGTGAGCAGAGAGACAGTCGCACTGTGAGAGAGAGTGAGCAGAGAGACAGTCGCACTGTGAGAGAGAGTGAGCAGAGAGACAGTCGCACTGTGAGAGAGAGTGAGCAGAGAGACAGTCGCACTGTGAGAGAGTGAGCAGAGAGACAGTCACACTGTGAGAGAGAGTGAGCAGAGAGACAGTCGCATTGTGAGAGTGAGCAGAGAGACAGTCGCACTGTGAGAGAGTGAGCAGAGAGACAGTCGCATTGTGAGAGAGAGTGAGCAGAGATACAGTCGCACTGTGAGAGAGAGCAGAGAGACAGTCGCACTGTGAGAGAGTGAGCAGAGAGACAGTCGCACTGTGAGAGAGTGAGCAGAGAGACAGTTACATTGTGTGAGAGAGAGCAGAGAGACAGTCGCACTGGGAGAGAGTGAGCAGGGACAGTCACTGAGAGAGTGAGCAGAGACAGTCACTGAGAGAATGAGCAGACAGTCACTGAGAGTGAGCAGAGAGACAGTCACTGAGAGAGTGAGCAGAGACAGTCACATTCTGAGACAGTGAGCAGAGACAATCGCACTGTGAGAGAGTGAGCAGAGAGACAGTCGCACTGTGAGAGAGTGAGCAGAGAGACAGTCGCACTGTGGGAGTGAGCAGAGAGACAGTCGCACTGTGAGAGTGAGCAGAGAGACAGTTGCACTGTGTGAGAGAGTGAGCAGAGACAGTCGCACTGTGAGAGAGTGAGCAGAGAGACAGTCGCACTGTGTGAGAGTGAGCAGAGAGACAGTCACACTGTGAGAGAGTGAGCAGAGACAGTCGCACTGTGTGAGAGAGTGAGCAGAGAGACAGTCGCACTGTGAGAGAGTGAGCAGAGAGACAGTCACACTGTGAGAGAGTGAGCAGAGACAGTCGCACTGTGAGAGAGTGAGCAGAGAGACAGTCGCACTGTGTGAGAGTGAGCAGAGAGACAGTCACACTGTGAGAGAGTGAGCAGAGACAGTCGCACTGTGAGAGAGTGAGCAGAGACAGTCGCACTGTGTGAGAGAGTGAGCAGAGAGACAGTCGCACTGTGAGAGAGTGAGCAGAGAGACAGTCACACTGTGAGAGAGTGAGCAGAGACAGTCGCACTGTGAGAGAGTGAGCAGAGAGACAGTCGCACTGTGTGAGAGTGAGCAGAGAGACAGTCACACTGTGAGAGAGTGAGCAGAGACAGTCGCACTGTGAGAGTGAGCAGAGAGACAGTCGCACTGTGAGAGAGTGAGCAGAGAGACAGTCGCACTGTGGGAGTGAGCAGAGAGACTGTCGCACTGTGAGAGTGAGCAGAGAGACAGTTGCACTGTGTGAGAGAGTGAGCAGAGACAGTCGCACTGGGAGAGAGTGAGCAGAGAGACAGTCACACTGTGAGAGAGTGAGCAGAGACAGTCGCACTGTGAGAGAGTGAGCAGAGAGACAGTCGCACTGTGAGAGAGTGAGCAGAGACAGTCGCACTGTGAGAGAGTGAGCAGAGAGACAGTCACACTGTGAGAGAGTGAGCAGACAGTCGCACTGTGTGAGAGAGTGAGCAGAGAGACAGTCGCACTGTGAGAGAGTGAGCAGAGAGACAGTCACACTGTGAGAGAGTGAGCAGAGACAGTCGCACTGTGAGAGAGTGAGCAGAGAGACAGTCGCACTGTGTGAGAGTGAGCAGAGAGACAGTCACACTGTGAGAGAGAGTGAGCAGAGACAGTCGCACTGGGAGAGAGTGAGCAGAGAGACAGTCGCACTGTTAGAGAGTGAGCAGAGAGACAGTCGCACTGTGGGAGTGAGCAGAGAGACAGTCGCACTGTGAGAGTGAGCAGAGAGACAGTCGCACTGTGTGAGAGAGTGAGCAGAGACAGCCGCACTGGGAGAGAGTGAGCAGAGAGACAGTCACACTGTGAGAGAGTGAGCAGAGACAGTCGCACTGTGAGAGAGTGAGCAGAGAGACAGTCGCACTGTGAGAGAGTGAGCAGAGACAGTCGCACTGTGAGAGAGTGAGCAGAGAGACAGTCACACTGTGAGAGAGTGAGCAGAGACAGTCGCACTGTGTGAGAGAGTGAGCAGAGAGACAGTCGCACTGTGGGAGTGAGCAGAGAGACAGTCGCACTGTGAGAGTGAGCAGAGAGACAGTTGCACTGTGTGAGAGAGTGAGCAGAGACAGTCGCACTGGGAGAGAGTGAGCAGAGAGACAGTCACACTGTGAGAGAGTGAGCAGAGACAGTCGCACTGTGAGAGAGTGAGCAGAGAGACAGTCGCACTGTGAGAGAGTGAGCAGAGACAGTCGCACTGTGAGAGAGTGAGCAGAGAGACAGTCACACTGTGAGAGAGTGAGCAGAGACAGTCGCACTGTGAGAGAGTGAGCAGAGAGACAGTCGCACTGTGTGAGAGTGAGCAGAGAGACAGTCACACTGTGAGAGAGTGAGCAGAGACAGTCGCACTGTGAGAGAGTGAGCAGAGAGACAGTCGCACTGTGTGAGAGTGAGCAGAGAGACAGTCACACTGTGAGAGAGTGAGCAGAGACAGTCGCACTGTGTGAGAGAGTGAGCAGAGAGACAGTCGCACTGTGAGAGAGTGAGCAGAGAGACAGTCACACTGTGAGAGAGTGAGCAGAGACAGTCGCACTGTGAGAGAGTGAGCAGAGAGACAGTCGCACTGTGTGAGAGTGAGCAGAGAGACAGTCACACTGTGAGAGAGTGAGCAGAGACAGTCGCACTGTGAGAGAGTGAGCAGAGACAGTCGCACTGTGTGAGAGAGTGAGCAGAGAGACAGTCGCACTGTGAGAGAGTGAGCAGAGAGACAGTCACACTGTGAGAGAGTGAGCAGAGACAGTCGCACTGTGAGAGAGTGAGCAGAGAGACAGTCGCACTGTGTGAGAGTGAGCAGAGAGACAGTCACACTGTGAGAGAGTGAGCAGAGACAGTCGCACTGTGAGAGAGTGAGCAGAGAGACAGTCGCACTGTGAGAGAGTGAGCAGAGAGACAGTCGCACTGTGGGAGTGAGCAGAGAGACTGTCGCACTGTGAGAGTGAGCAGAGAGACAGTTGCACTGTGTGAGAGAGTGAGCAGAGACAGTCGCACTGGGAGAGAGTGAGCAGAGAGACAGTCACACTGTGAGAGAGTGAGCAGAGACAGTCGCACTGTGAGAGAGTGAGCAGAGAGACAGTCGCACTGTGAGAGAGTGAGCAGAGACAGTCGCACTGTGAGAGAGGGAGCAGAGACAGTCACTGAGAGAGTGAGCAGAGAGACAGTCACTGAGAGAGGGAGCAAAGAGACAGTCACTGAGAGAGGGAGACGAGAGACAGTCACTGAGAGAGCGAGCAGAGAGACAGTCACTGAGAGAGTGGGCAGAGAGACAGTCACTGAGAGAGGGAGCAGAGACAGTCACTGAGAGTAAGCAGAGACAGTCACTGAGAGTGAACAGAGACACAGTCACTGAGAGAGTGAGGAGAGACACAGTCACTGAGAGAGTGAGCAGAGACAGTCACTGAGAGAGTGAGCAGAGACAGTCACTGAGAGAGTGAGCAGAGACAGTCACTGAGAGAGTGAGCAGAGACAGTCACTGAGAGTGAGCAGAGACAGTCAGAGTGAGCAGAGAGACAGTCACGGAGTGAGCAGAGAGACAGTCACAGAGTGAGCAGAGAGACAGTCACAGAGTGAGCAGAGAGACAGTCACAGAGTGAGCAGAGAGACAGTCACAGAGTGAGCAGAGACAGTCACAGAGTGAGCAGAGAGACAGTCACTGAGAGTGAGCAGAGAGACAGTCACAGAGTGAGCAGAGAGACAGTCACTGAGAGAGTGAGCAGAGACAGTCACAGAGAGTGAGCAGAGACAGTCACTGAGAGTGCGAGAAGAGACAGTCACTGAGAGCGCGAGCAGAGACAGTCACTGAGAACGCGAGCAGAGACAGTCACTGAGAGCGTGAGCAGAGACACAGTCACTGAGAGTGAGCAGAGAGACAGTCACTGAGTGAGCAGAGAGACAGTCACTGAGTGAGCAGAGAGACAGTCACAGAGTGAGCAGAGAGACAGTCACTGAGAGTGAGCAGAGAGACAGTCACTGAGAGTGAGCAGAGAGACAGTCATTGAGAGTGAGCAGACAGTCACTAAGAGAGTGAGCAGACAGTCACTGAGAGAGTGAGCAGAGACAGTCACAGAGAGTGAGCAGAGACAGTCACTGAGAGTGCGAGAAGAGACAGTCACTGAGAGCGCGAGCAGAGACAGTCACTGAGAACGCGAGCAGAGACAGTCACTGAGTGAGCAGAGACACAGTCACTGAGAGTGAGCAGAGAGACAGTCACTGAGTGAGCAGAGAGACAGTCACTGAGTGAGCAGAGAGACAGTCACAGAGTGAGCAGAGAGACAGTCACTGAGAGTGAGCAGAGAGACAGTCACTGAGAGTGAGCAGAGAGACAGTCATTGAGAGTGAGCAGACAGTCACTAAGAGAGTGAGCAGACAGTCACTGAGAGAGTGAGCAGACAGTCACTGAGAGAGTGAGCAGACAGTCACTGAGAGAGTGAGCAGACAGTCACTGAGAGAGTGAGCAGACAGTCACTGAGAGAGTGAGCAGAGACAGTCACATTCTGAGAGAGTGAGCAGAGAGACAGTCGCACTGTGAGAGAGTGAGCAGAGAGACAGTCGCACTGTGTGAGAGAGTGAGCAGAGAGACAGTCGCACTGTGAAAGAGTGAGCAGAGAGACAGTCGCACTGTGAGACAGTGAGTAGAGACACAGTCGCACTGTGAGAGAGTGAGCAGAGAGACAGTCGCACTGTGAGAGAGAGTGAGCAGAGAGACAGTCGCACTGTGAGAGAGAGTGAGCAGAGAGACAGTCGCACTGTGAGAGAGAGTGAGCAGAGAGACAGTCGCACTGTGAGAGAGTGAGCAGAGAGACAGTCACACTGTGAGAGAGAGTGAGCAGAGAGACAGTCGCATTGTGAGAGTGAGCAGAGAGACAGTCGCACTGTGAGAGAGTGAGCAGAGAGACAGTCGCATTGTGAGAGAGAGTGAGCAGAGATACAGTCGCACTGTGAGAGAGAGCAGAGAGACAGTCGCACTGTGAGAGAGTGAGCAGAGAGACAGTCGCACTGTGAGAGAGTGAGCAGAGAGACAGTTACATTGTGTGAGAGAGAGCAGAGAGACAGTCGCACTGGGAGAGAGTGAGCAGGGACAGTCACTGAGAGAGTGAGCAGAGACAGTCACTGAGAGAATGAGCAGACAGTCACTGAGAGTGAGCAGAGAGACAGTCACTGAGAGAGTGAGCAGAGACAGTCACATTCTGAGACAGTGAGCAGAGACAATCGCACTGTGAGAGAGTGAGCAGAGAGACAGTCGCACTGTGAGAGAGTGAGCAGAGAGACAGTCGCACTGTGGGAGTGAGCAGAGAGACAGTCGCACTGTGAGAGTGAGCAGAGAGACAGTTGCACTGTGTGAGAGAGTGAGCAGAGACAGTCGCACTGTGAGAGAGTGAGCAGAGAGACAGTCGCACTGTGTGAGAGTGAGCAGAGAGACAGTCACACTGTGAGAGAGTGAGCAGAGACAGTCGCACTGTGTGAGAGAGTGAGCAGAGAGACAGTCGCACTGTGAGAGAGTGAGCAGAGAGACAGTCACACTGTGAGAGAGTGAGCAGAGACAGTCGCACTGTGAGAGAGTGAGCAGAGAGACAGTCGCACTGTGTGAGAGTGAGCAGAGAGACAGTCACACTGTGAGAGAGTGAGCAGAGACAGTCGCACTGTGAGAGAGTGAGCAGAGACAGTCGCACTGTGTGAGAGAGTGAGCAGAGAGACAGTCGCACTGTGAGAGAGTGAGCAGAGAGACAGTCACACTGTGAGAGAGTGAGCAGAGACAGTCGCACTGTGAGAGAGTGAGCAGAGAGACAGTCGCACTGTGTGAGAGTGAGCAGAGAGACAGTCACACTGTGAGAGAGTGAGCAGAGACAGTCGCACTGTGAGAGTGAGCAGAGAGACAGTCGCACTGTGAGAGAGTGAGCAGAGAGACAGTCGCACTGTGGGAGTGAGCAGAGAGACTGTCGCACTGTGAGAGTGAGCAGAGACACAGTTGCACTGTGTGAGAGAGTGAGCAGAGACAGTCGCACTGGGAGAGAGTGAGCAGAGAGACAGTCACACTGTGAGAGAGTGAGCAGAGACAGTCGCACTGTGAGAGAGTGAGCAGAGAGACAGTCGCACTGTGAGAGAGTGAGCAGAGACAGTCGCACTGTGAGAGAGTGAGCAGAGAGACAGTCACACTGTGAGAGAGTGAGCAGACAGTCGCACTGTGTGAGAGAGTGAGCAGAGAGACAGTCGCACTGTGAGAGAGTGAGCAGAGAGACAGTCACACTGTGAGAGAGTGAGCAGAGACAGTCGCACTGTGAGAGAGTGAGCAGAGAGACAGTCGCACTGTGTGAGAGTGAGCAGAGAGACAGTCACACTGTGAGAGAGAGTGAGCAGAGACAGTCGCACTGGGAGAGAGTGAGCAGAGAGACAGTCGCACTGTTAGAGAGTGAGCAGAGAGACAGTCGCACTGTGGGAGTGAGCAGAGAGACAGTCGCACTGTGAGAGTGAGCAGAGAGACAGTCGCACTGTGTGAGAGAGTGAGCAGAGACAGCCGCACTGGGAGAGAGTGAGCAGAGAGACAGTCACACTGTGAGAGAGTGAGCAGAGACAGTCGCACTGTGAGAGAGTGAGCAGAGAGACAGTCGCACTGTGAGAGAGTGAGCAGAGACAGTCGCACTGTGAGAGAGTGAGCAGAGAGACAGTCACACTGTGAGAGAGTGAGCAGAGACAGTCGCACTGTGTGAGAGAGTGAGCAGAGAGACAGTCGCACTGTGAGAGAGTGAGCAGAGACAGTCACACTGTGAGAGAGTGAGCAGAGACAGTCGCACTGTGAGAGAGTGAGCAGAGAGACAGTCGCACTGTGAGAGAGTGAGCAGAGAGACAGTCGCACTGTGAGAGAGTGAGCAGAGACAGTCGCACTGTGAGAGAGTGAGCAGAGAGACAGTCGCACTGTGAGAGAGTGAGCAGAGACAGTCGCACTGTGAGAGAGTGAGCAGAGAGACAGTCGCACTGTGAGAGAGTGAGCAGAGAGACAGTCGCACTGTGTGAGAGAGTGAGCAGAGAGACAGTCACCTCTGAGCCACAGCCGGGGATGGGGGGGGGGGGCAGGGTGACAGTCTGGCACGCGAGAGGTTAATGCCGCCAGGTGGAACCTGCTATTCTCAGGATGGTTTAATCAGCTGTGGGAAGTATTTCTCTGGCCCTAAACCTTACACCCCCAGCTGCCCGTTACCCTGTATACACACAGCCCCGGCCATGCCCCGGACACACACTATACAGAGAGAACAGCACGACTCTATATAAAGATACAACACCGGGGAAAGTAAAACAGAGAGAGATCTCCGTGCCCAGAGCAAGGTAATCTAAATACAGATACAATATAACGTACAGTATAGGGGTACAGCACCCCCAGTGCATGTGCGGGACAGTATATGTCAGTGCGGGACAGTATATGACAGTGCGGGACAGTATATGTCAGTGCGGGACAGTATATGTCAGTGTGGGACAGTATATGTCAATGCGGGACAGTATTTGACAGTGTGGGACAGTATATATCAGTGTGGGACAGTATATATCAGTGCGGGACAGTATATGACAGGGTGGGACAGTATATGACAGTGCGAGACAGTATATGTCAATGCGGGACAGTATATGACAGTGCGGGACAGTATATGTCAGTGCGGGACAGTATATGTCAGTGCGGGACAGTATATGTCAGTGCGGGACAGTATATATCAGTGCGGGACAGTATATGACAGGGTGGGACAGTATATGACAGTGTGAGACAGTATATGATTGTATATGACAGTGCGGGGACAGTATATGACAGTGTGGGACAGTATATGACAGTGTGGGACAGTATATGACAGTGTGGGACAGTATATGACAGTGTGGGGTCAGTACATGACAGTGCGAGGACAGTATATGACAGTGTGAGGACAGTATATGACAGTGTGGGACAGTGCGTGGACAGTATATGACAGTGTGGGACAGTATATGACAGTATGGGACAGTATATGACAGTGTGGGACAGTATGGGACAGTATATGACAGTGTGAGACAGTATATGATGGTATATGACAGTGCGGGGACAGTATATGACAGTGTGGGACAGTATGGGACAGTATATGACAGTGTGAGACAGTATATGATGGTATATGACAGTGCGGGGACAGTATATGACAGTGTGGGACAGTATATGTCAGTGTGGGACAGTATATGTCAGTGCAGGACAGTATATGTCAGTGAGGGCCAGTATATGTCAGTGAGGGCCAGTATATGACAGTATGGGATAGTATATGTCAGTGTGGGACAGTATATGTCAATGCGGGACAGTATATGTCAATGCGGGACAGTATATGACAGTATGGGACAGTATATGACAGTATATGACAGTGTGGGACCGTATATGACAGTGTGGGACAGTATATGACAGTATGGGACAGTATATGACCGTGTGGGACAGTATATGACAGTGTGGGACAGTATATGACAGTGTGGGACCATATATGACAGTATGGAACAGTATATGACAGTATGGGACATTGCTCTGGGCTGCCTCCCTCCCAGTCTCTCTCTCCTAGCTTCGGTCAGTCTGACCTTCTCCAACACTCGCTGTTATTTGCTGTGTCACTGAGCCAGGCTTTTTCTGTCCTCGCTGGCAGTCACGTGAGCTGGAGGAGAGGGGACCTGGGGCAGCTGTGCCCCGGGGGGGGGGGGGGGGGGGGGGGAGGGGCAGGAGGAGAGGGGACCTGGTGCAGCTGTGCCTGGGGGAGGGGTCGGGGTCGGAGGCAGGAGGAGAGGGGACCTGGGGCAGCTGTGCCCCAGGGGGGGAGGGGTCGGAGGCAGGAGGAGAGAGGACCTGGGACAGCTGTGCCCCGGGGGGGGCAGGACGGAGGCAGGAGGAGGGGGGACCTGGGGCAGCTGTGCCCCGGGGGGGGCAGGACGGAGGCAGGAGGAGAGGGGACCTGGGGCAGCTGTGCCCTGGGGGGGGCAGGATGGAGGCAGGAGGAGAGGGGACCTGGGGCAGCTGTGCCTCGGGGGGCCAGGACGGAGGCAGGAGGAGAGGGGACCTGGGGCAGCTGTGCCCCGGGGGGGGGGGGGGGCAGGAGGAGAGGGGACCTGGGGCAGCTGTGCCCCAGGGGGGGGAGCAGGAGGAGAGGGGACCTGGGGCAGCTGTGCCTCGGGGGGCCAGGACGGAGGCAGGAGGAGAGGGGACCTGGGGCAGCTGTGCCCCGGGGGGGGGGGCAGGAGGATAGGGGACCTGGGGCAGCTGTGCCCTGGGGGGGGGGCAGGAGGAGAGGGGACCTGGGGCAGCTGTGCCCGGGGGGGGGGGGCAGGAGGAGAGGGGACCTGGGGCAGCTGTGCCTCGGGGGGCCAGGACGGAGGCAGGAGGAGAGGGGACCTGGGGCAGCTGTGCCTCGGGGGGCCAGGACGGAGGCAGGAGGAGAGGGGACCTGGGGCAGCTGTGCCCCGGGGGGGGGGGGCAGGAGGAGAGGGGACCTGGGGCAGCTGTGCCCCAGGGGGGGGAGCAGGAGGAGAGGGGACCTGGGGCAGCTGTGCCTCGGGGGGCCAGGACGGAGGCAGGAGGAGAGGGGACCTGGGGCAGCTGTGCCCCGGGGGGACGGGCAGGAGGAGAGGGGACCTGGGGCAGCTGTGCCCTGGGGGGGGGGGGGCAGGAGGAGAGGGGACCTGGGGCAGCTGTGCCCCGGGGGGGGAGCAGGAGGAGAGGGGACCTGGGGCAGCTGTGCCCCGGGGGGACGGGCAGGAGGAGAGGGGACCTGGGGCAGCTGTGCCCTGGGGGGGGGGGGGCCAGGAGGAGAGGGGACCTGGGGCAGCTGTGCCCCGGAGGGGGGGGGGGGGCAGGAGGAGAGGGGACCTGGAGCAGCTGTGCCCCAGGGGGGGGCAGGAGGAGAGGGGACCTGGGGCAGCTGTGCCCCGGGGGGACGGGCAGGAGGATAGGGGACCTGGGGCAGTGTGCCCCAGGCGGGGGGCAGGAGGAGAGGGGACCTGGGGCAGCTGTGCCCCGGGGGGGGGGGGCAGGAGGAGAGGGGACCTGGGGCAGCTGTGCCCTGGGGGGGGGGGGGCAGGAGGAGAGGGGACCTGGGGCAGCTGTGCCCTGGGGACAAAACAGCCAGAATCCCTTAACCTTTACAGTACTGCAGGTGAAAGAGCTCAGCAACATAACGAGTCTTTCTTACCAATTACCATTAACCCTTGCAATGCACTGTGAAGCAAAGTGTCTTGGGGCTCGTTAACCCCCCAAAGGGTGCTAACATCTTGAGACACCATAACACTGCAGGAGTTATATCCCCCATGAGACACGTTCCTTCAGCTGGTTTAAGACAACTGAATTTTGTTTAAATGCCATTTGCCCATTTGTAATGCCAACAATGCCAATAAATGCCAAACACTGCCAAACAATGCCAATAAATGCCAAACAAGGACAAACAATGCCAAACAATGCCAAACAAGGACAATAAATGCCAAACAAGGACAAACAATGCCAAACAATGCCAAACAATGCCAAGTAATGCCACATTTCCCCACAAAACACAGACATTTCCCAGAACTTTGCCAGGCTGCCGTATTTCGCTCACACGTTTGTGGGGGCACCAGGTCCCCTCCCGCAAGGAATTGCAGCCGAACCCTGGCAGCGAATGGACTCAGTCTGGACTGGACTTCTTTTACAAGACTTAAGATAGATCCCATACTGTGTTCTCATCTATATTATAGTAACATGTTATCTCACGTTGTGTTATGGATTCTTTCCTGTGAAATAGAAGGTTCTGATCCTGTTGGTTTCCTGAGTTCTTTGTTGGATCCACCAGTGATTTCCATTTCTAACTATGACTCGCCGTTAGAGACGGGGTCAAAACTGTCAGCATCCGATCCGCACACGGTGATCCATTGGGCACTAAGGAATCCAGCCAGATACCGGTACATCCAAATCCATCATCGGATCATCAGATCATCGGATCTGTTCTGCCCGGATTTTGTGGAATTTGTCATCGGATTTAATCTTCAATTCAATTCTGGATTTTGCCAAATCAGTTTGCAAATTCCCTGAAATATGGCTTGTGTTGCAGTAGAGGAGAGACGGACATGTTTTACTAGAGTCGCAAACACTATATATATCCCCTCCAAATAACATAGGGGGAGACACCTGGGCTCAGAAAAGAGCACACCTTAGATCCTTGGGAGATATGCTAATGAGACATGCAAAGTATATTTAATTTACTCACATCCCACACTTCCTAAAAGGATTTCCATAAGAACTACTGTATATTCAAAAGTCTGAAACACCCTGTGAGAAACGGTGTGCTGGTTTCAGGCCCAACAGGATTAGAACCCGCAACCTCTGTTATCCTGGCTGCAGCTCTAGCAGTGTGGGCAAAATCAGCTGCTGGGTAGCACCACTAACAACCAGAATAACAAAGGATGGGGTTTCCCTTCCTGTCGGGCCTGACACCAGTACCTTATTCCTCACACGGTGCATTAGACTGGTCAGTATAGTTATTCTAGGAATATTTTTTAGGAAGTGTGAGATGTGAGTCATTGTACAGTAAATATACCTTGCACATCTCATTAGCATATCTCCCAGGTACCTCAGGTGCGCTCCTTTTTTAGCCCAGGTGTCTCTCCCTATGTTATTTGGAGGGGGCTTGGGGGGGTATAATGCTTGGGCCGCTAGTAACATAGGCGTAGCCTCCTCTCCGGCTTTATTTGGCTGCGTTTATATATAAGACCCACTTTTCCTACCCACTGTTAAGCCTCAGACCCCATTAGATTCCTGGCTTCTGTCCATACATAGGGTCCCCACACGTACCCCACACGTATACCCCACACGTACCCCACACGTATACCCCACGCAGCCTCCCACTCCCTCCCTGGTTAGGCACGGGGTAGGAATGCTGCCTGGGAGAACGCTTCTGTCCATACATAGGGTCCCCACACGTACCCCACACGTACCCCACACGTATACCCCACGCAGCCTCCCACTCCCCCCCTGGTTAGGAACGGGGTAGGAATGCTGCCTGGGAGAATGCTTCTGTCCATACATAGGGTCCCCACACGGATACCCCACACGTACCCCACACGTACCCCACACGTATACCCCACACGTACCCCACACGTACCCCACACGTACCCCACACGTACCCCACACGTATACCCCACACGTACCCCCCACGCAGCCTCCCACTCCCCCCCTGGTTAGGCACGGGGTGGGAATGCTGCCTGGGAGAACGCTTCTGTACTAAAAGCCAAAATATTTATTGGGATTCAGATAGAAATGATTCATTTTCACTTACGATTGGAGCCCCTAATACCTACAAAAGCCAAACTGTGTGGGGAGATTAGCACATAAATCCCCCCAAAATGTATGAACATTTCTAGATATTTGTATCTCTGTTTTAATAGTAACCAAATTCTTTGGAGGGTTTTTACAATCTTCATGTAATCTCTTCTGTGATAAGACTGTTTGCCATACTTGCGTCTGCAAACACGTTGGGAACGCACACACTTTTTCTGTGTTGTTTTCTGTAATCTGATTATTCATACTTTTTAAGATTGTAATGATATAGTAAAAATATATTTATTTTAGTTAAGGAAAGAACTGAAAGTTAGCGGGTTTTCTGGGGTGCCCTCCCACGGACGGGCGAGCTGTAATACACCCCTCGTTTGCCTGCTACGGGGGATTGTCCCTTTAATGTACTGGATCAGACCCTGAGCAGTGGGAAATGTAGCAGATATCCGATGTATTTCACACGGACACACGAGGGGGGGGGGGGCGTTATATGAACTCAGGTGTGAGACGAACGCACGGCTACATCGGAGCCATTAGTACTCATATTATTACCTGCGAGGAAGGAACGCTCCCTAATTGTTAACGATGCCACTAATTGTGTCACATGGTCGGGGGCCCCTGAACCAAACCGACGCGCCCTGTGACATGGCAAAGTGACACTACATGTCCGCAATGATTTCCTCACTGGGCAGAGTGCGAGAGGACAGAACCACAGGCAGAACCACAGGCAGAACCACAGGCAGAGTGCGAGAGGACAGAACCACAGGCAGAACCACAGGCAGAGTGTGAGAGGACAGAACCACAGGCAGAACCACAGGCAGAACCACAGGCAGAACCACAGGCAGAGTGCGAGAGGACAGAACCACAGGCAGAACCCCAGGCAGAACCACAGGCAGAGTGCGAGAGGACAGAACCACAGGCAGAACCACAGGCAGAGTGCGAGAGGACAGAACCACAGGCAGACCCACAGACAGAATCACAGGCAGAACCACAGGCAGAGTGCGAGAGGACAGAACCACAGGCAGAACCCCAGGAAGAACCACAGGCAGAACCACAGGCAGAGTGCGAGAGGACAGAACCACAGGCAGAATCACAGGCAGAGTGCGAGAGGACAGAACCACAGGCAGAACCCCAGGAAGAACCACAGGCAGAACCACAGGCAGAGTGCGAGAGGACAGAACCACAGGCAGAACCACAGGCAGAGTGCGAGAGGACAGAACCACAGGCAGAACCACAGGCAGACCCAAAGGCAGAGTGCGAGAGGACAGAACCACGGGCAGAACCACAGGCAGAACCACAGGCAGAGTGCGAGAGGAGAGAAGCACAGGCAGAACCACAGGCAGAACCACAGGCAGAGTGCGAGAGGACAGAACCACGGGCAGAACCACAGGCAGAGTGCGAGAGGACAGAACCACGGGCAGAACCACAGGCAGAACCACAAGCAGAGTGTGAGAGGAGAGAAGCACAGGCAGAACCACAGGCAGACCCACAGACAAGAACCACAGGCAAGAACCACAGGCAAGAACCACAGGCAGATCCACAAGCAGAGTGTGAGAGGAGAGAACCACAGGCAGAACCATAGGCAGAACCACAGGCAGACACATGTATGTGTGTGTGCATGTGTGTGGTGTATGTGTGTGTATATATATGTATACATATGTGTGTGTGTGTGTGTGTGTGTGTGTGTGTGTGTGTGTGTGTGTGTGTGTGTGTGTGTGTGTGTATAATTACAATGTATACCTAGCTTCTCAGTATGCATAGTTACATATCATTGCAGTGTGTGTGTGTGTGTGTGTGTGTGTGTGTGTGTGTGTGTGTGTGTGTGTGTGTGTGTGTGTGTGTGTGTGTGTGTGTGTGTGTGTGTGTGTGTGTGTGTGCGTGCATGTAGTTGTGTGTCTGTACAAATTTAATAAATATTTTATTTTTACCAATGTTTTTTTTAAATAAAATAATAAATTACACACACACACACACACACACACACACACACACACACACACACACACACACACACACACACACACACACACACACACACACACACACACACACACACACACACACTAACACACACACACTGTACCTTCACAGCTCACAGCATACACACAAAAACACGTGCACGCGCCTTCAAACAGGCACACGCACACGCACATCTGCACACGCACACGCACGGCTGCACACACTATATAACAGCCCTTTCATTGTATATTATTCTCCATACTATAATATTATATTGTATGTTACAGTGTATATTATTCTGTATATTGTATGTTACAGTGTATATTATTCTGTATATTGTATGTTACAGTGTATATTATTCTGTATATTGTATGTTACAGTGTATATTATTCTGTATACTATAATATTATATTGTATGTTACAGTGTATATTATTCTGTATATTGTATGTTACAGTGTATATTATTCTGTATACTATAATATTATATTGTATGTTACAGTGTATATTATTCTGTATTTTGTATGTTACAGTGTATATTATTCTGTATATTGTATGTTACAGTGTATATTATTCTGTATATTGTATGTTACAGTGTATATTATTCTGTATATTGTATGTTACAGTGTATATTATTCTGTATATTGTATGTTACAGTGTATATTATTCTGTATATTGTATGTTACAGTGTATATTATTCTGTATTTTGTATGTTACAGTGTATATTATTCTGTATATTGTATGTTACAGTGTATATTATTCTGTATATTGTATGTTACATGGTATATTATTCTGTATATTGTATGTTACAGTGTATATTATTCTGTATATTGTATGTTACAGTGTATATTATTCTGTATATTGTATGTTACAGTGTATATTATTCTGTATATTGTATGTTACAGTGTATATTATTCTGTATATTGTATGTTACAGTGTATATTATTCTGTATATTGTATGTTACAGTGTATATTATTCTGTATATTGTATGTTACATTGTATATTATTCTGTATATTGTATGTTACAGTGTATATTATTCTGTATATTGTATGTTACAGTGTATATTATTCTCTATACTATAATATTATATTGTATGTTACAGTGTATATTATTCTGTATATTGTATGTTACAGTGTATATTATTCTGTATATTGTATGTTACAGTGTATATTATTCTGTATATTGTATGTTACAGTGTATATTATTCTGTATATTGTATGTTACAGTGTATATTATTCTGTATATTGTATGTTACAGTGTATATTATTCTGTATATTGTATGTTACAGTGTATATTATTCTGTATATTGTATGTTACAGTGTATATTATTCTGTATATTGTATGTTACATGGTATATTATTCTGTATATTGTATGTTACAGTGTATATTATTCTGTATATTGTATGTTACAGTGTATATTATTCTGTATATTGTATGTTACAGTGTATATTATTCTGTATATTGTATGTTACAGTGTATATTATTCTGTATATTGTATGTTACAGTGTATATTATTCTGTATATTGTATGTTACAGTGTATATTATTCTGTATATTGTATGTTACATTGTATATTATTCTGTATATTGTATGTTACAGTGTATATTATTCTGTATATTGTATGTTACAGTGTATATTATTCTCTATACTATAATATTATATTGTATGTTACAGTGTATATTATTCTGTATATTGTATGTTACAGTGTATATTATTCTGTATATTGTATGTTACAGTGTATATTATTCTGTATATTGTATGTTACAGTGTATATTATTCTGTATATTGTATGTTACAGTGTATATTATTCTGTATATTGTATGTTACAGTGTATATTATTCTGTATATTGTATGTTACAGTGTATATTATTCTGTATATTGTATGTTACAGTGTATATTATTCTGTATATTGTATGTTACAGTGTATATTATTCTGTATATTGTATGTTACATTGTATATTATTCTGTATATTGTATGTTACAGTGTATATTATTCTGTATATTGTATGTTACAGTGTATATTATTCTCTATACTATAATATTATATTGTATGTTACAGTGTATATTATTCTGTATATTGTATGTTACAGTGTATATTATTCTGTATATTGTATGTTACAGTGTATATTATTCTGTATATTGTATGTTACAGTGTATATTATTCTGTATATTGTATGTTACAGTGTATATTATTCTGTATATTGTATGTTACAGTGTATATTATTCTGTATATTGTATGTTACAGTGTATATTATTCTGTATATTGTATGTTACATTGTATATTATTCTGTATATTGTATGTTACAGTGTATATTATTCTGTATATTGTATGTTACAGTGCATATTATTCTGTATATTGTATGTTACATTGTATATTATTCTGTATATTGTATGTTACAGTGTATATTATTCTGTATATTGTATGTTACAGTGTATATTATTCTGTATACTATAATATTATATTGTATGTTACAGTGTATATTATTCTGTATATTGTATGTTACAGTGTATATTATTCTGTATACTATAATATTATATTGTATGTTACAGTGTATATTATTCTGTATATTGTATGTTACAGTGTATATTATTCTGTATATTGTATGTTACAGTGTATATTATTCTGTATATTGTATGTTACAGTGTATATTATTCTGTATACTATAATATTATATTGTATGTTACAGTGTATATTATTCTGTATATTGTATGTTACAGTGTATATTATTCTGTATATTGTATGTTACAGTGTATATTATTCTGTATACTATAATATTATATTGTATGTTACAGTGTATATTATTCTCTATACTATAATATTATATTGTATATTACAGTGTATATTATTCTCTATACTATAATATTATATTGTATATTACAGTGTATATTATTCTCTATACTATAATATTATATTGTATATTACAGTGTATATTATTCTCTATACTATAATATTATATTGTATATTACAGTGTATATTATTCTCTATACTATAATATTATATTGTATATTACAGTGTATATTATTCTCTATACTAGATTAGATTGTACATTAGTCTGTATATTACATTGTATATTATTCTCTATAGTATAATATTATATTGTATATTCCATTGTATATTATTCTCTATACTATAATATTATATTGTATATTACAGTGTATATCATTCTCTATACTAGATTACATTGTACATTAGTCTGTATATTACATTGATTTTAAACCTTATTCCCAGAACCCCAGTGAGTGACCTGTACAGTATATATACACACCTCCCCTCCCCCTCCCTGTATATATACACACCTCCCCTCCCCCTCCCTGTATATATACACACCTCCCCTCCCCCTCCCTGTATATATACACACCTCCGCTCCCCCCTCCCCGTTATCACACACGCTGACATCCCATATCAGCTCCGTGCCCCCTGTTCTGTGTCACACACACCTGTCATATCTCCCCTGGGGGCACACATGGGACCCCACACTGTGACACTGTGACACTGTGACACTGTGACACAGACACGGGAAGAAAGACCTTCTCTGTGTTATCAGCAACGTCAAAATATTTCCTCCCACTTCAGAGATATGTTTAACTTATTTATATTCTGGGGAAAATGAATATGTTTCTCTTTACTCCGGGTGCCCCGAATTGACACACAGCGCCCCCTCTGTGTCTCGGCCTGAACATTAGATGACCCAGTGCGGCCTGTACGTCCAGTACTGTGACCATCTCTCTGCTAGAGGGGCTGCAGCACATGGAAAGGTCAGAGGTCAGGTTACAGGTCAGTCCCAAGAGAGGTCAGCAATTCCCAGACTTTCCTGCTCTCTTGGAGACAAAATAGGGGCCGTCCAAAAATGAGTGTGTGGGGCTCTGTGCCCCTTCTCTCTGCACCCCCCCCCCTCCCTGGGGCTCTGTGCCTCTTCTCTCTGCACCCCCCCCCCTCCCTGGGGCTCTGTGCCTCTTCTCTCTGCACCCCCCCCCCCTCCCTGGGGCTCTGTGCCTCTTCTCTCTGCACCCCCCCCCCTCCCTGGGGCTCTGTGCCTCTTCTCTCTGCACCCCCCCCCCTCCCTGGGGCTCTGTGCCTCTTCTCTCTGCACCCCCCCCCCTCCCTGGGGCTCTGTGCCTCTTCTCTCTGCACCCCCCCCCCTCCCTGGGGCTCTGTGCCTCTTCTCTCTGCACCCCCCCCCCTCCCTGGGGCTCTGTGCCTCTTCTCTCTGCACCCCCCCCCCCTCCCTGGGGCTCTGTGCCTCTTCTCTCTGCACCCCCCCCCCTCCCTGGGGCTCTGTGCCTCTTCTCTCTGCACCCCCCACCCCCATCCTCTTCCCCTGGCTGTGCCCCCCCCCCCCCTCCCTGGGGCTCTGTGCCTCTTCTCTCTGCACCCCCCACCCCCATCCTCTTCCCCTGGCTGTGCCCCCCCCCCTCCCTGGGGCTCTGTGCCTCTTCTCTCTGCACCCCCCACCCCCATCCTCTTCCCCTGGCTGTGCCCCCCCCCTCCCTGGGACTCTGTGCCTCTTCTCTCTGCACCCCCCACCCCCATCCTCTTCCCCTGGCTGTGCCCCCCCCCTCCCTGGGACTCTGTGCCTCTTCTCTCTGCACCCCCCACCCCCATCCTCTTCCCCTGGCTGTGCCCCCCCCCCCCTCCCTGGGGCTCTGTGCCTCTTCTCTCTGCACCCCCCACCCCCATCCTCTTCCCCTGGCTGTGCCCCCCCCCCCCTCCCTGGGGCTCTGTGCCTCTTCTCTCTGCACCCCCCACCCCCATCCTCTCCCCCTGGCTGTGCCCCCCCCCCCTCCCTGGGACTCTGTGCCTCTTCTCTCTGCACCCCCCCCCCTCCCTGGGGCTCTGTGCCCCCCCCCCTCCCTGGGGCTCTGTGCCTCTTCTCTCTGCACCCCCCACCCCCATCCTCTTCCCCTGGCTGTGCCCCCCCCCTCCCTGGGGCTCTGTGCCTCTTCTCTCTGCACCCCCCCCCCTCCCTGGGGCTCTGTGCCCCCCCCCTCCCTGGGGCTCTGTGCCTCTTCTCTCTGCACCCCCCACCCCCATCCTCTTCCCCTGGCTGTGCCCCCCCCCCCTCCCTGGGGCTCTGTGCCTCTTCTCTCTGCACCCCCCACCCCCATCCTCTCCCCCTGGCTGTGCCCCCCCCCTCCCTGGGGCTCTGTGCCTCTTCTCTCTGCACCCCCCACCCCCATCCTCTTCCCCTGGCTGTGCCCCCCCCCTCCCTGGGGCTCTGTGCCACTTCTCTCTGCACCCCCCCACCCCCATCCTCTTCCCCTGGCTGTGCCCCCCCCCCCCCTCCCTG
>NC_134487.1:5519410-5541910 GCF_040206685.1 Ascaphus truei
CATAGTTACATAGCCACATACCTACAGAGCTACATAGTTACATAGCCACATACCTACAGAGCTACATAGTTACATAGCCACATACCTACAGAGCTACATAGTTACATAGCCACATACTACAGAGCTACATAGTTACATAGCCACATACCTAACAGAGCTACATAGTTACATAGCCACATACCTACAGAGCTACATAGTTACATAGCCACATACCTACAGAGCTACATAGTTACATAGCCACATACCTACAGAGCTACATAGTTACATAGCCACATACCTACAGAGCTACATAGTTACATAGCCACATACCTACAGAGCTACATAGTTACATAGCCCAAGGCTACATAGTACCCAGCCACATACCTACAGAGCTACATAGTTTCATAGCCACATACCTACAGAGCTACATAGTTACATAGCCACATACCTACAGAGTCTACATAGTTACCTAGACCGACATACCTACAGAGCTACATAGTTACCCAGCCACATACCTTACAGAGCTACATAGTTATAGTTACATAGCCACATACCTACAGAGCTACATAGTTACATAGCCACATACCTACAGAGCTACATAGTTACATAGCCACATACCTACAGAGCTACATAGTTACATAGCCACATACCTACAGAGCTACATAGTTACATAGCCACATACCTACAGAGCTACATAGTTACATAGCCACATACCTACAGAGCTACATAGTTACATAGCCACATACCTACAGAGCTACATAGTTACCTAGCCACATACCTACAGAGCTACATAGTTACATAGCCACATACCTACAGAGCTACATAGTTACCCAGCCACATACCTACAGAGCTACATAGTTACATAGCCACATACCTACAGAGCTACATAGTTACATAGCCACATACCTACAGAGCTACATAGTTACCTAGCCACATACCTACAGAGCTACATAGTTACCTAGCCACATACCTACAGAGCTACATAGTTACCTAGCCACATACCTACAGAGCTACATAGTTACCTAGCCACATACCTACAGAGCTACATAGTTACCTAGCCACATACCTACAGAGCTACATAGTTACCTAGCCACATACCTACAGAGCCACATACCTACAGAGCAACATAGTTATCTAGCCACATACCTACAGAGCTACATAGTTACCTAGCCACATACCTACAGAGCTACATAGTTACCTAGCCACATACCAACAGAGCTACATAGTTACCTAGCCACATACCTACAGAGCCACATACCTACAGAGCAACATAGTTATCTAGCCACATACCTACAGAGCTACATAGTTACCTAGCCACATACCTACAGAGCTACATAGTTATCTAGCCACATACCTACAGAGCCACATACCTACAGAGCAACATAGTTATCTAGCCACATACCTACAGAGCTACATAGTTACCTAGCTACATACCTACAGAGCTACATAGTTACATACTGTAGCTACATAGTTACATACCTACAGAGCCACACACCTACAGAGCCACACACCTACAGAGCCACACACATACAGAGCCACACACCTACAGAGCCACATACCTACAGAGTTACAGAGTTACAGAGCTACATAGTTACATACTGTACCTACATAGTTACATAACTACAGAGCCACATACCTACAGAGTTACAGAGTTACAGAGTTACAGAGCTACATAGTTACGTACTGTAGCTACATAGTTACATACCTACAGAGCCACACACCTACAGAGTTACAGAGTTACAGAGCTACATAGTTAGATACTGTAGCTACATAGTTACATACCTACAGAGCCACACACCTACAGAGACACACACCTACAGAGCCACACACCTACAGAGCCACATACCTACAGAGCCACATACCTACAGAGCCACACACCTACAGAGCCACATACCTACAGAGCCACACACCTACAGAGCCACACACCTACAGAGCCACATACCTACAGAGCCACATACCTACAGAGCCACACACCTACAGAGCCACACACCTACAGAGCCACACACCTACAGAGCCACACACCTACAGAGACACACACCTACAGAGACACATACCTACAGAGCTACATAGTTACATACCTACAGAGCCACACACCTACAGAGCCACACACCTAGAGAGCCACACACCTACAGAGCCACATACCTACAGAGCCACACACCAACAGAGCCACATACCTACAGAGCCACATACCTACAGAGCCACACACCTACAGAGACACACACCTACAGCGACACACACCTACAGAGCCACACACCTACAGAGCCACACACCTACAGAGACACACACCTACAGAGACACATACCTACAGAGCTACATAGTTACATACCTACAGAGCCACACACCTACAGAGCCACACACCTACAGAGCCACATACCTACAGAGCCACACACCTACAGAGCTACATAGTTACATACTGTAGCTACATAGTTACACACCTACAGAGCCACACACCTACAGAGCCACACACCTACAGAGACACACACCTACAGAGCCACACACCTACAGAGCCACACACCTACAGAGCCACATACCTACAGAGCCACACACCTACAGAGCCACACACCTACAGAGCCACACACCTACAGAGCCACACACCTACAGAGCCACACACCTACAGAGCCACACACCTACAGAGCCACACACCTACAGAGCCACACACCTACAGAGCCACACACCTACAGAGACACACACCTACAGAGCCACACACCTACAGAGCCACACACCTACAGAGCCACACACCTACAGAGCTACATACCTACAGAACCACACACCTACAGAGCCACACACCTACAGAGCCACACACCTACAGAGCCACACACCTACAGAGCCACACACCTACAGAGCCACACACCTACAGAGCCACATACCTACAGAGCCACACACCTACAGAGCTACATAGTTACATACTGTAGCTACATAGTTACATACCTACAGAGCCACACACCTACAGAGCCACACACCTACAGAGACACACACCTACAGAGCCACATACCTACAGAGCCACACACCTACAGAGACACACACCTACAGAGACACACACCTACAGAGACACACACCTACAGAGCCACACACCTACAGAGCCACATACCTACAGAGCCACACACACACCTACAGAGCCACACACCTACAGAGCCACATACCTACAGAGCCACACACCTACAGGGCCACACACCTACAGAGCCACACACCTACAGAGCCACACACACCTACAGAGCCACACACCTACAGAGCCACATACCTACAGAGACACACACCTACAGAGCCACACACCTACAGAGCCACACACCTACAGAGCCACACACCTACAGAGCCACACACCTACAGAGCCACATACCTACAGAGCCACATACCTACAGAGCCACACACCTACAGAGCCACACACCTACAGAGCCACACACCTACAGAGCTACATAGTTACATACTGTAGCTACATAGTTACATACCTACAGAGCCACACACCTACAGAGCCACACACCTACAGAGCCACACACCTACAGAGCCACACACCTACAGAGCCACACACCTACAGAGCCACACACCTACAGAGCCACACAGCTACATAGTTACATACTGTAGCTACATAGTTACATACTGTAGCTACATAGTTACATACCTACAGAGCCACACACCTACAGAGCCACACACCTACAGAGCCACACACCTACAGAGCCACACACCTACAGAGCCACACACCTACAGAGCCACACACACCTACAGAGCCACACACACCTACAGAGCCACACACACCTACAGAGCCACACACACCTACAGAGCCACATACCTACAGAGCCACATACCTACAGAGCCACATACCTACAGAGCTACACACCTACAGAGCCACACACCTACAGAGCCACACACCTATAGAGCCACACACCTACAAAGCCACACACATACAGAGCCACATACCTACAGAGCCACACACCTACAGAGCCACATACCTACAGAGCCACACACCTACAGAGCCACACACCTACAGAGCCACATACCTACAGAGCAACATAGTTATCTAGCCACATACCTACAGAGCTACATAGTTACCTAGCCACATACCTACAGAGCTACATAGTTACCTAGCCACACACCTACAGAGCTACATAGTTACATACTGTAGCTACATAGTTACATACCTACAGAGCCACACACCTACAGAGACACACACCTACAGAGACACACACCTACAGAGCCACACACCTACAGAGCCACACACCTACAGAGCCACACACCTACAGAGCTACATAGTTACATACCTACAGAGCCACACACCTACAGAGCTACATAGTTACATACCTACAGAGCCACATACCTACAGAGCTACACACCTACAGAGCTACATAGTTACATACCTACAGAGCCACACACCTACAGAGACACACACCTACAGAGCCACACACCTACAGAGCCACATACCTACAGAGCCACATACCTACAGAGCCACATACCTACAGAGCCACACACCTACAGAGCCACATACCTACAGAGCCACACACCTACAGAGCCACACACCTACAGAGCCACACACCTACAAAGCCACACACATACAGAGCCACATACCTACAGAGCCACATAACTACAGAGCCACATACCTACAGAGCCACATAACTACAGAGCCACACACCTACAGAGCCACACACCTACAGAGCCACACACCTACAGAGCCACATACCTACAGAGCCACACACCTACAGAGCCACACACCTACAGAGCCACACACCTACAGAGCCACATACCTACAGAGCCACACACACCTACAGAGCCACATACCTACAGAGCCACACACCTACAGAGCCACACACCTACAGAGCCACACACCTACAGAGCCACACACCTACAGAGCCACATACCTACAGAGCCACACACCTACAGAGCCACACACCTACAGACCCACACACCTACAGAGCCACATACCTACAGAGCCACACACACCTACAGAGCCACACACCTACAGAGCCACACACCTACAGAGCCACACACATACAGAGCCACACACATACAGAGCCACACACCTACAGAGCCACATACCTACAGAGCTACATAGTTACATACTGTAGCTACATAGTTACATACCTACAGAGCCACACACCTACAGAGCCACATACCTACAGAGCCACATACCTACAGAGCCACACACCTACAGAGCCACACACCTACAGAGACACACACCTACAGAGCCACACACCTACAGAGCCACACACCTACAGAGCCACATACCTACAGAGCCACACACCTACAGAGCCACACACCTACAGAGCCACACACCTACAGAGCTACATAGTTACATACCTACAGAGCCACACACCTACTGAGCCACACACCTACAGAGCCACACACCTACAGAGCCACACACCTACAGAGCCACACACCTACAGAGCCACACACCTACAGAGCCACACACCTACAGAGCCACACACCTACAGAGCCACACACCTACAGAGCCACACACCTACAGAGCCACACACCTACAGAGCCACACACATACAGAGCCACACACCTACAGAGCCACATACCTACAGAGCTACATAGTTACATACTGTAGCTACATAGTTACATACCTACAGAGCCACATACCTACAGAGCCACACACCTACAGAGCCACATACCTACAGAGCCACATACCTACAGAGCCACACACCTACAGAGCCACACACCTACAGAGACACACACCTACAGAGCCACACACCTACAGAGCCACACACCTACAGAGCCACACACCTACAGAGCTACACAGTTACATACCTACAGAGCCACACACCTACAGAGCCACACACCTACAGAGCCACACACCTACAGAGCCACACACCTACAGAGCCACACACCTACAGAGCCACACACCTACAGAGCCACACACCTACAGAGACACACACCTACAGAGACACACACCTACAGAGACACACACCTACAGAGACACACACCTACAGAGACACACACCTACAGAGCCACACACCTACAGAGCCACACACCTACAGAGCCACACACCTACAGAGCCACATAGTTACATACTGTAGCTACATAGTAACATACCTACAGAGCTAGAGAGCTACATAGTTACATACCTACAGAGCTACATAGCCACATACCTACAGAGCGACATAGCCACATACCTACAGAGCTACATAGTTACCTAGCCACATACCTACAGAGCTACATAGATACATACTCTAGCTACATAGTTACCTAGCTACATGTTACATAGCTACATAGTTACATACTGTAGCTACATAGTTACATACCTACAGAGCCACACACCTACAGAGCCACACACCTACAGAGCCACACACCTACAGAGCCACACACCTACAGAGCCACACACCTACAGAGCCACACACCTACAGAGCCACACACCTACAGAGCCACACACCTACAGAGCCACACACCTACAGAGCCACACACCTACAGAGCCACACACCTACAGAGCCACACACCTACAGAGCCACACACCTACAGGGCCACACACCTACAGGGCCACACACCTACAGAGCCACACACCTACAGAGCCACACACCTACAGAGCCACATACCTACAGAGCCACATACCTACAGAGCCACATACCTACAGAGCCACACACCTACAGAGCCACACACCTACAGAGCCACACACCTACAGAGCCACATACCTACAGAGCCACACACCTACAGAGCCACACACCTACAGAGCCACACACCTACAGAGCCACACACCTACAGAGCCACATAGTTACATACTGTAGCTACATAGTAACATACCTACAGAGCTAGAGAGCTACATAGTTACATACCTACAGAGCTACATAGATACATACTCTAGCTACATAGTTACCTAGCTACATGTTACATAGCTACATAGTTACATACTGTAGCTACATAGTTACATACCTACAGAGCCACACACCTACAGAGCCACACACCTACAGACCCACACACCTACAGAGCCACATACCTACAGAGCCACATACCTACAGAGCCACACACCTACAGAGCCACACACCTACAGAGCCACACACCTACAGAGCCACACACCTACAGAGCCACACACCTACAGAGCCACACACCTACAGAGCCACACACCTACAGAGCCACATAGTTACATACTGTAGCTACATATTAACATACCTACAGAGCCACACACCTACAGAGCCACATAGTTACATACTGTAGCTACATAGTAACATACCTACAGAGCTAGAGAGCTACATAGTTACATACCTACAGAGCGACATAGCTACAGAGCTACATAGTTACATAGCCACATACCTACAGAGCTACATAGTTACCTAGCCACATACCTACAGAGCTACATAGATACATACTCTAGCTACATAGTTACCTAGCTACATGTTACATAGCTACATAGTTACATACTGTAGCTACATAGGGGAAAATAAATTCCTTCCTGACTCCAAGAATTGGTAATCGGATTAATCCCTGGATCAACATCCTTCCCATGTATACATATTTGGTATATCCCTGTATACCTTTCCTTTCTAAAAAGTTGTCCAACCTTTTTTTGAATAAATCTATTGTATCTGCCATCACAGTCTCCATGGGTAATGAATCCCACACTGTAACTGCCCTTACTGTAAAGAACCCTTTCCTTTGTTGCTGGTGAAATCTCCTTTCCTCCAACCTTAAGGGACATGATTTCTTTTTATTTTACTGGATCCTCTTTTATTTCTTATCTTATGTGGTAATTGATCTTTCAATTGTCTCTTTAGTTACAAAGACACGCTCGTGAGTTAGGGCTGAGATGTAAGGAGGGGCAGAGGGGGGTAACGCTTTAAAAGAGAGTAGAAGAATGGAGTGTGAGATGCGGGATTTGATCGGAAGCCAGGAGAGGGATTTCATGAGGGGAGACGCGGAGACAGATTTAGGAAAGAGTAGAGTGATTCTGGCAGCAGCGTTTAGGATAGATTGTAGGGGAGACAGGTGAGAGGCAGGAAGGCCGGACAGCAGGAGGTTACAGAAGTCGAGACGGGAGAGAATGAGGGCCTGAGTCAGAGTTTTAGCAGTAGACCTATCAGAGGAAAGTTCTCCAGACGTCACACAATGGAAGTCCACAAAGCCACGTACAATTTGGGACTTTTTCGGACTTCTTTCCTCTCAATGAAAGTAACAAATGTGTCAGATATTCAGGCATGCAAACATTAATAAAACGGAAGACGCTATTTTATTACCGCATATGGTGGAATTACTTCAAAAATTGTCCCAAACCTTTGTGACGTGTGTTACATATAATCCCCCGCCCTGTGCGTAATAAACATTCAGCCCGGCCCTCCCCCACGCCTACTGCGCCTCCTCTTATAACGTCACGCACCTTATTATTCACACCCCAGTAATAGCGGGGTCTGCTCATACATCCAATCCCAGTAATAGCGGGGTCTGCTCATACATCCAATCCCAGTAATAGCGGGGTCTGCTCATACATCCCACCCCAGTAATAGCGGGGTCTGCTCATACATCCCATCCCAGTAATAGTGGGGTCTGCTCATACATCCCATCCCAGTAATAGCGGGGTCTGCTCATACATCCCACCCCAGTAATAGCGGGGTCTGCTCATACATCCCACCCCAGTAATAGTGGGGTCTGCTCATACATCCCATCCCAGTAATAGCGGGGTCTGCTCATACATCCCATCCCAGTATTAGCGGGGTCTGCTCATACATCCCACCCCAGTAATAGCGGGGTCTGCTCATACATCCCACCCCAGTAATAGTGGGGTCTGCTCATACATCCCACCCCAGTAATAGCGGGGTCTGCTCATACATCCAATCCCAGTAATAGCGGGGTCTGCTCATACTTCCAATCCCAGTAATAGCGGGGTCTGCTCATACATCCCACCCCAGTAATAGCGGGGTCTGCTCATACATCCCATCCCAGTAATAGTGGGGTCTGCTCATACATCCCATCCCAGTAATAGTGGGGTCTGCTCATACATCCCATCCCAGTAATACTGGGGTCTGCTCATACATCCAATCCCAGTAATAGCGGGGTCTGCTCATACATCCAATCCCAGTAATAGCGGGGTCTGCTCATACATCCCACCCCAGTAATAGCGGGGTCTGCTCATACATCCCACCCCAGTAATAGCGGGGTCTGCTCATACATCCCATCCCAGTAATAGTGGGGTCTACTCATACATCCCATCCCAGTAATAGTGGGGTCTGCTCATACATCCCATCCCAGTAATAGCGGGGTCTGCTCATACATCCCACCCCAGTAATAGCGGGGTCTGCTCATACCTCCCACCCCAGTAATAGTGGGGTCTGCTCATACATCCCACCCCAGTAATAGCGGGGTCTGCTCATACCTCCCACCACAGTAATAGTGGGGTCTGCTCATACATCCAATCCCAGTAATAGCGGGGTCTGCTCATACATCCAATCCCAGTAATAGCGGGGTCTGCTCATACATCCAATCCCAGTAATAGCGGGGTCTGCTCATACATCCCACCCCAGTAATAGCGGGGTCTGCTTATACATCCCATCCCAGTAATACTGGGGTCTGCTCATACATCCAATCCCAGTAATAGCGGGGTCTGCTCATACATCCAATCCCAGTAATAGCGGGGTCTGCTCATACATCCCACCCCAGTAATAGCGGGGTCTGCTCATACATCCCATCCCAGTAATAGTGGGGTCTGCTCATACATCCCATCCCAGTAATAGTGGGGTCTGCTCATACATCCCATCCCAGTAATAGTGGGGTCTGCTCATACATCCCACCCCAGTAATAGTGGGGTCTGCTCATACATCCCATCCCAGTAATACTGGGGTCTGCTCATACATCCAATCCCAGTAATAGCGGGGTCTGCTCATACATCCAATCCCAGTAATAGCGGGGTCTGCTCATACATCCCACCCCAGTAATAGCGGGGTCTGCTCATACATCCCACCCCAGTAATAGCGGGGTCTGCTCATACATCCCATCCCAGTAATAGTGGGGTCTGCTCATACATCCCATCCCAGTAATAGTGGGGTCTGCTCATACATCCAATCCCAGTAATAGTGGGGTCTGCTCATACATCCCACCCCATTAATAGTGGGGTCTGCTCATACATCCCACCCCAGTAATAGCGGGGTCTGCTCATACATCCCACCCCAGTAATAGCGGGGTCTGCTCATACATCCCATCCCAGTAATACTGGGGTCTGCTCATACATCCCACCCCAGTAATAGCGGGGTCTGCTCATACATCCCATCCCAGTAATAGCGGGGTCTGCTCATACATCCCACCCCAGTAATAGCGGGGTCTGCTCATACATCCCACCCCAGTAATAGTGGGGTCTGCTCATACATCCAATCCCAGTAATAGTGGGGTCTGCTCATACATCCCATCCCAGTAATAGCCGGGTCTGCCCATACATCCCACCCCAGTAATAGTGGGGTCTGCTTATACATCCATCCCAGTAATAGTGGGGTCTGCTCATACATCCCACCCCAGTAATAGCGGGGTCTGCTCATACATCCAATCCCAGTAATAGCGGGGTCTGCTCATACATCCAATCCCAGTAATAGCGGGGTCTGCTCATACATCCAATCCCAGTAATAGCGGGGTCTGCTCATACATCCCACCCCAGTAATAGCGGGGTCTGCTCATACATCCCACCCCAGTAATAGCGGGGTCTGCTCATACATCCCATCCCAGTAATAGTGGGGTCTGCTCATACATCCCATCCCAGTAATAGTGGGGTCTGCTCATACATCCAATCCCAGTAATAGTGGGGTCTGCTCATACATCCCGCCCCAGTAATAGTGGGGTTTGCTCATACATCCCATCCCAGTAATAGTGGGGTCTGCTCATACATCCCACCCCAGTAATAGCGGGGTCTGCTCATACATCCAATCCCAGTAATAGCGGGTTCTGCTCATACATCCCATCCCAGTAATAGTGGGGTCTGCTCATACATCCCACCCCAGTAATAGCGGGGTCTGCTCATACATCCAATCCCAGTAATAGCGGGGTCTGCTTATACATCCCATCCCAGTAATAGTGGGGTCTGC
The DNA here is from genome assembly GCF_040206685.1 of Ascaphus truei. Classification (NCBI taxonomy): domain Eukaryota; kingdom Metazoa; phylum Chordata; class Amphibia; order Anura; family Ascaphidae; genus Ascaphus; species Ascaphus truei. The sequence continues at coordinate 5,530,366 of NC_134487.1, forward strand.
TCATACATCCCATCCCAGTAATAGTGGGGTCTGCTCATACATTGTACTGCCCAGTCCCTGCTCGCTTCACGCACACGCACACGCACACGCACACGCAGCTGCGGTTGATACAATCACTAGATCTCCTCATACACAAATAACTTGACCCCAGATCACAATGACCATGGACTGTATATGGACTGTATATGGACTATATATGGACTATATATGGACTCTCACAGTGAGGGATAACAATGTAAGCTTGGGTGCTTTAGATCCACTCACCAGCTCCCCACAGCCCTGATGTCACATTGATATTATATTACACTAGCTGAGAGACCCGGCGTTGCCCGGGATGTAATGTTCCCGTTCCTCTCTCTCCTCCCCCCTCTCTCTGTTTGTCCCCCATTCACATCAATCCAGTCCCCCCCCTCCCTCCCTCCTTTACAGCTTCATGTAGCGTGTGTGCGTCAGTCACTGTGTGTTTGCTCGCGCGTCAGTGAGTCTGAGGCAGAAACACAAACACACACAGACTGACTGACGCACACACAGTCAGTGTGTGCCTCAGTCAGTGTGTGCGTGCGTCAGTCAGGCTTTGTGTGCGCGTCAGTCAGTGTGTGCGTGCGTGCGGCAGTCAGTCAGTGTGTGCGCGCGGGGCGTCAAAGGGAGGGGGGGGGCGTCAAAGGGAGGGGGGGGGCGTCAAAGGGAGGGGGGGGGCGTCAAAGGGAGGGGGGGGGCGTCAAAGGGAGGGGGGGGGGGCGTCAAAGGGAGGGGGGGGGGCGTCAAAGGGAGGGGGGGGGCGTCAAAGGGAGGGGGGGGCGTCAAAGGGAGGGGGGGGGCGTCAAAGGGAGGGGGGGGGGCGTCAAAGGGAGGGGGGGGGGCGTCAAAGGGAGGGGGGGGGGCGTCAAAGGGAGGGGGGGGGGCGTCAAAGGGAGGGGGGGGGCGTCAAAGGGAGGGGGGGGGGCGTCAAAGGGAGGAGGGGGGGCGTCAAAGGGAGGGGGGGGGGCGTCAAAGGGAGGGGGGGGGCGTCAAAGGGAGGGGGGGGGGCGTCAAAGGGAGGGGGGGGGCGTCAAAGGGAGGGGGGGGGGCGTCAAAGGGAGGGGGGGGGCGTCAAAGGGAGGGGGGGGGCGTCAAAGGGAGGGGGGGGGCGTCAAAGGGAGGGGGGGGGGCGTCAAAGGGAGGGGGGGGGCGTCAAAGGGAGGGGGGGGGCGTCAAAGGGAGGGGGGGGGCGTCAAAGGGAGGGGGGGGGGCGTCAAAGGGAGGGGGGGGGGCGTCAAAGGGAGGGGGGGGGGCGTCAAAGGGAGGGGGGGGGCGTCAAAGGGAGGGGGGGGGGCGTCAAAGGGAGGGGGGGGGGCGTCAAAGGGAGGGGGGGGGCGTCAAAGGGAGAGGGGGGGTGTCAAAGGGAGGGGGGGGCGTCAAAGGGAGGGGGGGGGCGTCAAAGGGAGGGGGGGGGCGTCAAAGGGAGGGGGGGGGCGCCTCAAAGGCATGGATTCCTCCCCCTGCATTTCCTGCAGTGGACAGGAGGGGGGGGGGGCAGTGGACAGGAGGGGGGGGGGCAGTGGACAGGAGGGGGGGGGGCAGTGGACAGGAGGGGGGGGGGAGTGGACAGGAGGGGGGGGCAGTGGACAGGAGGGGGGGGCAGTGGACAGGAGGGGGGCAGGGACAGGAGGGGGGGGCAGTGGACAGGAGGGGGGGCAGTGGACAGGAGGGGGGGGCAGTGGACAGGAGGGGGGGGCAGTGGACAGGAGGGGGGGCAGTGGACAGGAGGGGGGAGCAGTGGACAGGAGGGAGGGGGCAGTGGACAGGAGGGGGGGGCAGTGGACAGGAGGGGGGGGGCAGTGGACAGGAGGGGGGGGGCAGTGGACAGGAGGGGGGGGGGCAGTGGACAGGAGGGGGGGGGGCAGTGGACAGGAGGGGGGGGGCAGTGGACAGGAGGGGGGGGCAGTGGACAGGAGGGGGGGGCAGTGGACAGGAGGGGGGGGCAGTGGACAGGAGGGGGGGGCAGTGGACAGGAGGGGGGGGCAGTGGACAGGAGGGGGGGGCAGTGGACAGGAGGGGGGGCAGTGGACAGGAGGGGGGGGCAGTGGACAGGAGGGGGGGGCAGTGGACAGGAGGGGGGGGCAGTGGACAGGAGGGGGGGGGCAGTGGACAGGAGGGGGGGCAGTGGACAGGAGGGGGGGGGCAGTGGACAGGAGGGAGGGGGCAGTGGACAGGAGGGAGGGGGCAGTGGACAGGAGGGGGGGGCAGTGGACAGGAGGGGGGGGGCAGTGGACAGGAGGGGGGGCAGTGGACAGGAGGGGGGGGGCAGTGGACAGGAGGGGGGGCAGTGGACAGGAGGGAGGGGGGGCAGTGGACAGGAGGGGGGGGGGCAGTGGACAGGAGGGGGGGGGCAGTGGACAGGAGGGGGGGGGCAGTGGACAGGAGGGGGGGGGCAGTGGACAGGAGGGGGGGGGCAGTGGACAGGAGGGGGGGGGCAGTGGACAGGAGGGGGGGGGCAGTGGACAGGAGGGGGGGGCAGTGGACAGGAGGGGGGGGCAGTGGACAGGAGGGGGGGCAGTGGACAGGAGGGGGGGGCAGTGGACAGGAGGGGGGGGCAGTGGACAGGAGGGGGGGGGCAGTGGACAGGAGGGGGGGGGCAGTGGACAGGAGGGGGGGGGCAGTGGACAGGAGGGGGGGGGCAGTGGACAGGAGGGGGGGGGCAGTGGACAGGAGGGGGGGGGCAGTGGACAGGAGGGGGGGCAGTGGACAGGAGGGGGGGGCAGTGGACAGGAGGGGGGGGCAGTGGACAGGAGGGGGGGGCAGTGGACAGGAGGGGGGGGGGCAGTGGACAGGAGGGGGGGGGCAGTGGACAGGAGGGGGGGGGCAGTGGACAGGAGGGGGGGGCAGTGGACAGGAGGGGGGACAGGAGGGGGGACGCAGTGGACAGGAGGGGGGGGCAGTGGACAGGAGGGGGGGGCAGTGGACAGGAGGGGGGGGCAGTGGACAGGAGGGGGGGGCAGTGGACAGGAGGGGGGGGCAGTGGACAGGAGGGGGGGCAGTGGACAGTCACACACACACACACACACACACACACACACACACACACACACACACACACACACACACACACACACACACACACACACACACACACACACACACACACACACACACACACACACACACACACCCCTCAGTTGATGCGCCCTTTCTCAGTTCCGTTTGGCGCCGGAGGTGGGGAGCGACACCTACCTGTACTTCCGGGCGCCGCCACCGTCTGACTCGGCGCCGCGAGGGAGGAAGGGGGTCCGCCATCTTACGCGCCGCGTGGCAGCTGCGGGAAGCTAGGTGATTTGGAGCGGGGAGGGGGGAGAGGTGATTTGGAGCGGGGAGGGGTGATTTGGAGCGGGGAGAGGTGATTTGGAGCGGGGAGAGGTGATTTGGAGCGGGGAGAGGTGATTTGGAGCGGGGAGAGGTGGCCGCTGGGGAGGGGGAAGAGGTGATTTGGAGCGGGGAGAGGTGGCCGCTGGGGAGGGGGAAGAGGTGATGCCGCTGGGGAGGGGGAAGAGGTGATGCCGCTGGGGAGGGGGAAGAGGTGATGCCGCTGGGGAGGGGGAAGAGGTGATGCCGCTGGGGAGGGGGAAGAGGTGATGCCGCTGGGGAGGGGGAAGAGGTGATGCCGCTGGGGAGGGGGAAGAGGTGATGCCGCTGGGGAGGGGGAAGAGGTGATGCCGCTGGGGAGGGGGAAGAGGTGATGCCGCTGGGGAGGGGGAAGAGGTGATGCCGCTGGGGAGGGGGAAGAGGTGATGCCGCTGGTGAGGGGAAAGAGGTGATGCCGCTGGGGAGGGGGAAGAGGTGATGCCGCTGGGGAGGGGGAAGAGGTGATTTGGAGAGGGGAGAGAGGTGTGTGTGTGTGTGTGTGTGTGTGTGTGTGTGTGTGTGTGTGTGTGTGTGTGTGTGTGTGTGTGTGTGTGTGTGTGTGTGTGTGTGTGTGTGTGTGTGTGTGTGTGTGTGTGTGTGTGTGTGTGTGTGTGTGTGTGTGTGTGTGTGTGTGTGTGTTATTTATTTTTTTGGACCTTTGGCCCGTCACTCCGCCTCAGGCCAATGAGAGGTGTGGGGGGCGGGCCAAGGGGGTGGTGTGAGTGTGTGAGGCCAATGAGAGGTGTGCGGGGGCGGGCGGGCCAAGTGACCAATGAGATTGCCGCTAGGGACACCGGACATCCAGCAGGCAGGCATGCATGCATGCAGGCAGGCAGGCAAACATACAGTGCTTTCACTAATATAGTATAAGATTGAGGGGCCATTGGGGACACACAGGAGGTGGGTTACCATCATGGAACCTCAGTCTGAGCATCTCCCCGCTGATAACCTAAGTGCTGAGGTGGTTTGTGCAACGATTAGTTTCAGAGCTGGCATCAACATTGTTCTTATATAGATGAGGATATATACACAGTATGAAAGCCTGTATATAATCCCAAACAGTCACTATCACAGATATACATTTGGAGAGACGGTGAGTGACAGGTACACACAGTGACACACACAGTGACACACACACACAGTGACACACACGTTACATGTCCATACAAATTAGGCATCCAGTCTCAACAATGGAATCTCTGACACAACATACGGCTGACGTCACCCCGAGACACCCGACGTCACCCCGAGACACCCGACGTCACCCTGAAACGGCTGACATCACATTGAAACGGCTGACATCACCCCGAGACACCCGACGTCACCCCGAGACACCCGACGTCACCCCGAGACACCCGACGTCACCCTGAAACGGCTGACATCACATTGAAACGGCTGACATCACCCTGAGACGGCCGACGTCACCCCGAGACACCCGACGTCACCCCGAGACACCCGACGTCACCCTGAAACGGCTGACATCACATTGAAACGGCTGACATCACCCTGAGACGGCCGACGTCACCCCGAGACACCCTATTCCTTCATTACTTCAAACAGTTGTCAAAGTGCTTTATAAGATAGTGGTACTGTGTGTGACACGTGGTACTGTGTGTGACACGTGGTACTGTGTGTGACACGTGGTACTGTGTGTGACACGTGGTACTGTGTGTGACACGTGGTACTGTGTGTGACATGTGGTACTGTGTGTGACATGTGGTACTGTGTGTGTGACATGTGGTACTGTGTGTGACATGTGGTACTGTGTGTGTGACATGTGGTACTGTGTGACACGTGGTACTGTGTGTGACGTGGTACTGTGTGTGACGTGGTACTGTGTGTGACATGTGACACGTGTGATACATTGTGGCAAGGTCTCATTTCGGGGGGTTTTGCACAATGTTTAAACACATGAAGGACGGGACGTCCCTGAAATAAACCCGTGTGTAAATATTACATGGAAATGGGAACTTCTAAATACAGCAAATAATCCGGCAATAACAAGCAGTGTTACACCATATAGTGGTGACCTAATACAGACCACGTATAGATCTCAGCCTCCCTCTATTTAAACAATTATGTATCACCTATAGACAACAGGGCCATTCCCTATACATCCACTTAACAAAGCCCTGGAATATAGGCACCAGCCTCCACCTGTGATAACTTCTCATATATGCACCAACTTTATTCCTTAATGGTCTCACATATAGGTACCAGCCCCCCCCCCCCCCTATCCCTATGCAATGGCCTCTTCCATAGGCAGGGACTCCATGTCTTAATGCAGGGGGGCCAACGCCAGGCTCAAGGCCCTCCCACCCCAACAGGTCAGGTTTTCAGGATATCCCTGCTTCAGCACAGGTGGCACAATCAGTCCCTGCTTCAGCACAGGTGGCACAATCAGTCCCTGCTTCAGCACAGGTGGCACAATCAGTCTCTGCTTCGGCACAGGTGGCTCAATTAGTCCCTGCTTCAGCACAGGTGGCTTAATCAGTCCCTGCTTCAGCACAGGTGGCTTAATCAGTCCCTGCTTCGGCACAGGTGGCTCAATTAGTCCCTGCTTCAGCACAGGTGGCTTAATCAGTCCCTGCTTAAGCACAGGTGGCTCAATTAGTCCCTGCTTCAGCACAGGTGGCTCAATCTGTGCCACCTGTGCTTAAGTTGGGATATCCTGAAAACCTGACCTGTTTGGGGAGAGGGGGTGGGGGCTTGAGGACGGGAGTTGAGCCCCCTGCCTTAATGAGTTCACTTACAGAAACCAAGTCAACCTCCTGTTCACCCAGAGGCCTCAGCGTCTCCCGGTGATGAGCTCACATATAAGACACATCACAGACATGTTACACACACATCCGTGTCTCCCTTCCTGGTGACCTCGCATATATGCACCAACTTCAACCCCCGCTCCACCAACCAATGGACCTCACCTATAGACATGTATACTGTATATATATATATACCAATGGACCTCACCTATAGACACACACACATATATCTCTATCAATGCATATATAGCATATATACTCGGATACACACTAACACCTATAGGCATGTATATATAGATCAATGGACCTCACCTATAGACATGTATACTGTATATATATATACCAATGGACCTCACCTATAGACACACAGACATATCGCTATCAATGCATATATAACATATATACTCGGATACAGACTAACACCTATAGGCATGTATATATAGATCAATGGACCTCACCTATATCTACTGTAAATACTCTCTTTTGTTAAACAATGACTTCCCAGAAATCCAACCTCCTAATATTCACACCCTCACCTGCAGTATAGCCACCACCTTCATCTATGAGCCCCCCCCCCCCCCAGCCCCTACCTAACCACGAGACCCCCATTACTCCCCCCAGGCACTCACCTATAGACACAAGCTTGATATGTTCTCGGTCCAGGAATTCCAGAGCCACCGACACGTTCTCCAGCTTCATCTGCCGGAAGTTGGGTCTGGAGTGGTACTTTCGGTACATCTTCTTCTGGCTCAGCACCTCCAGCAGGGCGATGAGCTTGAGGCCGTCGGTCAGGTCCTTCTGGAGGTCCCCGATGCGCTTGTTCATGCACTTGAGGTGCTCGTTGCACCACCTGGTGAAGGTGTTCTGCTGGATCTTCTTCCAGGGGGCATCTTCTGCCAGGTCCTTCTCGGTGGCCGGCATCTCCTCGCTGTCCTCGCCCTGGTGCTGCTGCTCGTAGTAATCGTTGCTGCTCATGATGCCTCTGGGTTGGGTGCTTTCTTCTTTTTATGCGGGGATTAGCAAGACAAAAAAAGGGTGGGGAGGGAGAGGCAGGGACAGGTCCAAACCCCACACTGTGAGATCAAGTCCAAGCTGCTCAAACTGACCTCGACAATCAGATTCGTTCCCTTATAATTGTCCTCTGCTTGGAAAAAGTGAGATGTTCCTGGCAAGGTCCAGTTAACTCTTCCAGCAGCTTCCGCAGCGCCTGTGACCTGAGACAGGGCAGGGGGAGAGTTATTATCACAGTCCCTTCTGTTTCCTTCCCTAAGTCCTTGTTCTGCTGTGGGGGGGAGAGGCAGAATGAGCAGCAGGTCAGCACTGTGCTGGGGGGGTCAGCTCTGTGCTGGGGGGGTCAGCTCTGTGCTGGGGGGGGGGGGTTGTAAGAGAAAAAGTCAGGAAACCCAAAGAGAGTAACACAAAGAAGAAGCAGAGAACAGCTGCGCCCCAAGCAGCTGATAACAGGGGCAGAGAGATATCCCAGCAGAGAGAGGCAGAGAATGGAAGCAGAGAGAGGGCTACAGCCACTTGTGAGAGTGTGGAGACCACGATGGAGTTGGTTTTAAAGAAAGCTGAGCCCCCCCCCCCCCCTCTCTCTCCCCCTGGTCTCTATCACCCTCCCTCCCCCCAGCGTCAGAGACATGGACTCCCAGGAATGTCTTAGCCATGACCATATACAACTAAGATGAGTATTTTCCTAATCCTCTGTCAGATAGGGTGCGGGGCAGGATTGGGTGCTAAGGATAGCCGGGGCCGGATTGGCTGCGGGGGGGCACTGCTCTCACACTTTGTATTTTTAGCCACCCCATATCTGGGAGGTCTGGCTGGGGGGGGGGGGGGTCTGGCTGGGGGGGGGGAACTGGCTGGAGGGGGGGGGGCTGGGAGCTTACAACACAAGTTAACAAAAGCAGCAGATGTAATGCAAGGGGAGAACACACCCCCCCCCCCCTCCCCAGCCCCCAAATACATCCCCTCCCCACCCACCCCCCCCTCCCCACCCCCCAAATACATCCCCTCCCAAAGCACACGCTCACTCACGGCGTTAACCCTTTGTGTACAGTGCAGAACATGTGCTCCCGATTAGGCGCACAGACATACCGTGCTGGGGGATACACAGGGGTGTGAGGGGCGCGTGTCCACCCAGCATTTCAGGGGCGGCCAACGCCAGTCCTTAAGGGCCACCATCACGTCAGGCGTTCATGATATCCCTGCTTCAGCACACGTGGTGCAGTCATTATGACATAGCCACTGATTGAGCTGCCTGTGCTGAAGCAGGGATATCCTGAAAAGCTGACCTGGTGGTGGCCCTTGCGGGCTGGAGTTGGGTCATTGACTGAACCTCTTGCGCTGAAGCAGGGATATCCTGACAACCTGGCGGCGGTGGCCCTTGGAGTTGCCCCCTCGCAATGTTACTATTACTGTGACGGAGATGCAAAGTGGGGTAACAGGCTGTATTCTGGGGTAACGGGCTATACCCTGGGGTAACGAGCTGTACCCTGGGGTAACGGGCTGTACCCTGGGGTAACGGGCTGTACCCTGGGGTAACGGGATGTACCCTGGGGTAACGGGCTGTACTCTGGGGTAACGGGCTGTACCCTGGGGTAACGGGCTGTACCCTGGGGTAACTGGCTGTACCCTGGGGTAACGGGCTGTACCCTGGGGTAACGGGCTGTACCCTGGGGTAACGGGCTGTACCCTGGGGTAACGGGATGTACCCTGGGGTAACGGGCTGTACCCTGGGGTAACTGGCTGTACCCTGGGGTAACGGGCTGTACCCTGGGGTAACGGGCTGTACCCTGGGGTAACGGGCTGTACCCTGGGGTAACGAGCTGTACCCTGGGGTAACGAGCTGTACCCTGGGGTAACGGGCTGTACCCTGGGGTAACGAGCTGTACCCTGGGGCACCCACTTAGAAATCAGGGTCATCTTCCGACACACGTCACACCCCCCATACACTTTGAAGGGGCCCTGTTAGACCCCCGCGTGGGGTCCCCCTCCTGATTGGCCGGCTCGCCCTTCCACACGGGATCTCCCTCTGACTCATGAGCACTTATAGACCTGTGAGTGTGCACCCAGCGGTGTGCCGGCAGGGAAGGGGTTAACCCGTCTGGGAATGCGCCTCACCGTGCGTCACAGAACCGTGACCAAGGGTATCGGGATCTCCACCGGTCACCGGCGGCACGGGGACATTAACCCCGGCACTGCCAGGGCGCCCCGGGACCGCACTGCATTGCAGGCCCCCGGCTCTCGGAAACAAAGGGTTAAAGCAGAATGGCTTCTATTTCTCACACCCATGGAAGAAAAGGACAGTCCGGCAGGTTGTGTCAGCAGTATATATATATGTGTGTGTGTGTGTGTGCGTCTGTGTGTATCGGCGTGCAGATCTGTGTATGTGTACCAGTGTGTATCGTGTGTCTGTGTGTTAGGGTGTATCCGGGTATGTATGTATATTAGTGCATCAGTGTGTCTGTGTTACTGTGTGTATATGTGTGTCAGTGTGTCAGTGTGTATCAATATGCCTGTGTGTATATAAATATAGCATATCAGTGGGTGTGTTTATAAGTGTGTGTGTGTGTGTGTAACAGTATGTCTGTGCATATCAGTATGTCTATCTATCTGTGTATGCGTGTGCATCTGTGTGTGTATATCAGTGTGTCTGTGTGCATCAGTGCATCTGTGTGTGTATATCAGTGTGTCTGTGTGCATCAGTGTATCTGTGTGTGTATATCAGTGTGTCTGTGTGCATCAGTTTGTCTGTGTGCATCAGTGTGTCTGTGTGCATCAGTGTGTCTGTGTGCATCAGTGTGTCTGTGTGCATCAGTGTGTCTGTGTGCATCCGTGTGTCTGTGTGCTTCAGTGTGTCTGTGTGCATCAGTGTGTCTGTGTGTATCAGTTTGTCTGTGTGCATCAGTGTATCTGTGTGCTTCAGTGTGTCTGTTTATATCAGTGTTTGTGTGTGTGTATCAGCATGTCTGTGTATATCAGTGTGTCTGTGTGCTTCAGTGTGTCTGTGTGCATCAGTGCGTCTGTGTGCATCAGTGTGTCTGTGTGCTTCAGTGTGTCTGTGTGCATCAGTGTGTCTGTGTGCATCAGTGTATCTGTGTGCATCAGTGTATCTGTGTGCATCAGTGTGTATGTGTGCATCAGTGTGTATGTGTGCTTCAGTGCGTCTGTGTGCTTCAGTGCGTCTGTGTGCATCAGTGTGTCTGTGTGCATCAGTGTGTCTGTGTGCATCAGTGTGTCTGTGTGCATCAGTGTGTCTGTGTGCATCAGTGTGTCTGTGTGTATCAGTGTGTCTGTGTGCATCAGTGTATCTGTGCATCAGTGTGTCTGTTTATATCAGTGTTTGTGTGTGTGTATCAGCATGTCTGTGTATATCAGTATGTCTGTGTATCAGTGTGTGTATCAGTGTGTATGTGTGTGTCAGTATATATGTGTATCTTTATGTCTGTGTGTATCATTGTGTATGTGTGTGTATCTGTATGTGTGTATATTAGTATGTGTATCTGTATGTCTCTGTGTGTACCTGTATGCGTGTGTATCTGTATCTGTGTGCATCAGTGTGTGTGTGTGTGTGTGTACAGATGTGTTAGGATGTGTGTGTATCAGTGTGTCTGTATATATCAGTGTGTGTGTTTGTAGGGGCTGGATTAGTATGTGTGTGTATCAGTGTGTGTATGTGTGTATCAGTGTGTGTATATACACATACATATATATATATATACATACATACATACATACACACACAGTTAGGTCCGGAAATAATTTGACACTGACACAATTTTCATAATTTTGGCTCTATACGCCACCACAATGGATTTGAAATGAAACAACCGAGATGCAATAGAAGTGCAGACTTTCAGCTTTAATTCAAGGGGTTGAACAAAAAAATCGTATGAAAAACGTTCAGGAATTGCAACCATTTTCATACAGAGTCCCCTTATTTCAGGGGCTCAAATGTAATTGGACAAATTAACACAATCATAAATAAAATGTTCGTTTTTAATACTTTGTCGAGAATCCTTTGCAGGCAATGACTGTTGAAGTCTGGAACGCAAGGACATCACCAAAAGCTGGGTTTCCTCCTTTGTGATGCTTTGCCAGGCTTTTATTGCAGCTGTCTTCAGTTGTTGTTTGTTCGTGGGTCTTTCTGCCTTAAGTTTTGTCTTCAGCAAGTGAAATGCATGCTCCATCGGGTTGAGATCAGGTGATTGACTCGGCCATTGCAGAATATTCCACTTCTTTGCCTTAAAAAAACTCCTGGGTTGCTTTCGCATTATGTTTTGGGTCATTGTCCATCTGTAAAGTGAAGCGCCGTCCAATCAACTTCACTGAATTTGGCTGAATCTGAGCAGACAGTATATCCCTATACACTTCAGAATTCATCCGGCTGCTTCTGTCTTCTG
>NC_134487.1:5546910-5601910 GCF_040206685.1 Ascaphus truei
ATCACCCTGCGGCCTCACCTTCACCGTCACCCTGCGGCCTCACCATCACCGTCACCCTGTGGCCTCACCATCACCGGCACCCTGCGGCCTCACCCCCACCGTCACCCTGCGGCCTCACCAGCACCGTCACCCTGTGGCCTCACCATCAACCTGCGGCCTCACCTCCACCGTCACCCTGCGGCCGCACCTCCACCTTCACCCTGCGGCCTCACCTCCACCGTCACCCTGCGGCCTCACCATCACCGTCACCCTGTGGCCTCACCATCACCGGCACCCTGCGGCCTCACCCCCACCGTCACCCTGCGGCCTCACCAGCACCGTCACCCTGTGGCCTCACCATCAACCTGCGGCCTCACCTCCACCGTCACCCTGCGGCCTCACCTCCACCGTCACCCTGCGGCCTCACCATCACCCTGCAGCCGCACCTCCACCGTCACCCTGCGGCCTCACCATCACCGTCACCCTGCGGCCTCACCATCACCGTCACCCTGCGGCCTCACCCCCACCGTCACCCTGCGGCCTCACCAGCACCGTCACCCTGCGGCCTCACCATCACCGTCACCCTGCGGCCTCACCTCCACCGTCACCCTGCGGCCTCACCCCCACGTCACACTGCGGCCTCACCTCCACCGTCACCCTGCGGCCTCACCTCCACCGTCACCCTGCGGCCTCACAATCACCGCCACCCTGCGGCCTCACCATCACCGTCACCCTGCGGAATCACCATCACCGTCACCCTGCGGCCTCACGTCCACCGTCACCCTGCGGCCTCACCATCACCGTCACCCTGCGGCCTCACCTCCACCGTCACCCTGCGGCCTCACCCCCACCGTCACCCTGCGGCCTCACCCCCACCGTCACCCTGCGGCCTCACCCCCACCGTCACCCTGCGGCCTCACCATCACCGTCACCCTGCGGCCTCACCTCCAGCGTCAACCTGCGGCCTCACCAGCACCGTCACCCTGCGGCCTCACCCCCACCGTCACCCTGCGGCCTCACCTCCACCGTCACCCTGCGGCCTCACCATCACCGTCACCCTGCGGCCTCACCTCCACCGTCACCCTGCGGCCTCACCATCACCGTCACCCTGCGGCCTCACCTCCACAGTCACCCTGCGGCCTCACCATCACCGCCACCCTGCGGCCTCACCATCACCGTCACCCTGCGGCCTCACCTCCACAGTCACCCTGCGGCCTCACCATCACCGCCACCCTGCGGCCTCACCATCACCGTCACCCTGCGGCCTCACCATCACCGTCACCCTGCGGCCTCACCCCCACCGTCACCCTGCGGCCTCACCATCACCGTCACCCAGCGGCCTCACCGTCACCCTGTGGCCTCACCCCCACCGTCAACCTGCGGCCTCACCGTCACCCTGCAGCCTCACCGTCACCCTGCGGCCTCACTGTCACCCTGCGGCCTCACCCCCACCGTCACCCTGCGGCCTCACCGTCACCCTGCGGCCTCACCCCCACCGTCACCCTGCGGCCTCACCCCCTTCGTCACCCTGCGGCCTCACCTCCACCGTCACCCTGCGGCCTCACCTCCACCGTCACCCTGCGGCCTCACCTCCACCGTCAACCTGCGGCCTCACCTCCCCCGTCACCCTGCGGCCTCACCTCCCCCGTCACCCTGCGGCCTCACCTCCACCGTCCCCCTGCGGCCTCACTTCCCCCGTCACCCTGCGGCCTCACCTCCACCGTCCCCCTGCGGCCTCACCTCCACCGTCACCCTGCGGCCTCACCTCCACTGTCACCCTGCGGCCTCACCTCCACCGTCACCCTGCGGCCTCACCCCCACGTCACACTGCGGCCTCACCTCCACCGTCACCCTGCGGCCTCACCCCCACCGTCACCCTGCGGCCTCACCGTCACCCTGCGGCCTCACCGTCACCCTGCGGCCTCACCGTCACCCTGCGGCCTCACCCCACCGTCACCCTGCGGCCTCACCGTCACCCTGCGGCCTCACCGTCACCCTGCGGCCTCACCGTCACCCTGCGGCCTCACCGTCACCCTGCAATGTATACTAAGGGGTGTTACATATAAAAGATATTTCCAGATCCCCCGCACCCGGAGAAGGTTGGGGGGGATACCACTGGGTCGGAACCAGCAACTAAAAGGATTCTTACAGCCGGCACTCAGACACAAATATCCACCAATAATGCTTAATTCATCAATAAAGATAGATTAAAAGAAATACCTGTAATTAACCCCGCAGTGTCAGGCGAGAAGCAGAATATTCCCTACGGACAAAATGCCTAAGTCCCGGCAAATGTGCACGCCCGTTACGGGACATGTAGCAGTGCGCCGACAGTGCGCAGACAGGCCTGTTATTATTGATGTTATTATCTATAATATATTAATAATTGCAATGATCTAGTATTGATGTTCTATAAAAGAGAAATGCTTGTGAATGTTACAGTAACGCTGCTATGCGCAGACAGCCTGTCGCAGGGGCTCATACCGTGCTCTCCTAATGCAATGACTAATGCATACTAAGAAGTGAATATTCTATGTATAACCCTGAAATATCTCTAAAACACTAATAATTCACGTTACTGCTTCACTTCTTAGTATGCATTAGTCATTGCATTAGGAGCGCACGGTATGAGCCCCTGCGACAGGCTGTCTGCGCATAGCGGCGTTACTGTAACTTTCAAACATTTCTCTTTTATAGAACATCAATACTAGATCATTGATATTATTAATATATAAAATAACATCCATAATACAGACCTGTCTGCGCACTGCGGCATATATCCCTGAAAGGAACGCACAGTTATTTCTCTGACCGGCTTCTCGTCTCACCCTGCGGGGTTAATTACAGATATTTCTTTTGGACTTTTTGTTGATTTCAATAACATTGAATATTTAACATTATTTTGGGGTATTTATCATGTGTCAGAGGGCCCCATGTAAGGGGGGACGTGGGAACCTCCGATCCCATATTAGTGCTGGTTTTATATTATTATGCATTAAATGTACCCCTGTAATTATATCACCATCAGGCCACCGTGCTGTATGTGGGTACTTATTACTCACCTATTGTTATCTGGCAAATCAACGCTAAGAGCAACATCTGCATGCAGGAGTTATACAGAGCAGTTATATGGGGTAATGGGAGGAGTTATATGGGGTAATAGGAGGAGTTATAGGGAGAGGTTATATGTGGTAATAGGAGGAGTTATAGGGAGCGGTTATATGGGGTAATAGGAGGAGCTATAGGGAGAGGTTATATGGGGCAATAGGAGGAGTTATAGGGAGGGGTTATATGGGGTAATAGGGGGAGTTATATGGGGTAATAGGAGGAGTTATAGGGAGCGGTTATATGGGGTAATAGGAGGAATTATTTTTTATTGAAAACATTACCCCAGCATTATATGTCATAGAACAATTTCCAAACAAACACTGCACGTTCTGTACAAACTGACATTATACACATATTAGCCCAGCGTATGTACAAACTGACATTATACACATATTAGCCCAGCGTATGTACAAACTGACATTATACACATATTAGCCCAGCGTATGTACAAACTGACATTATACACATATTAGCCCAGCGTATGTACAAACTGACATTATACACATATTAGCCCAGCGTATGTACAAACTGACATTATACACATATTAGCCCAGCGTATGTTCCAACCTTTCTCCTCTGAAAGCATCTTCACATCTCCCTTATTATACACGGTCTTATTGAAACCAAAGAACTGCCCGTCCTTGCTACTTGTAGAAAAAAGCCACACAAAATAAGCAATATTACTTCTTTTCCCCCAATAACCCAAACCTCATAGTGGTCACCGAAGGTGGGGTCATGTCCGATTCTGTCACCGTGGAAACGTCCATATGATGCTCAAGTTCCTCTACATCCTCAGGGTCTTCGGCTCTTGACCCCCTAATCCCTCCTAAGAGCAGTAAAACGATTCTTTACCGGCACCGCAGGCACTTTACCAGCGGGACCTGCGGGGTGTCCGGGAGTCCCTCCGAGTCGTCGTGCCGCGCCCTTGCCCTGGAACAGGAGTGTACAGTCTCTGGGTATTTACCCGGCTCTCCCCGGTGAACGCTGCATGCTTCCCTGTTCTGCAGCAGCCAGTGCTGTGGTGAAGTTGCAACATTGTTGCTACAATGTAGCCTTTTCACAAGCCACCAGCCAGTTGCCTTGGCAACCTCTCACTGCTCAAAGCTTGAGTTGGTTTAGGCCCCTGCCTTTCTGTTAATTCGTGTAGCCCGGGTCCCCCTGCCCCCCCCCCCCCCCCGTAAGCCCCTTACCTCCCGGCGCGGGTGCACTATGTAGTGGTGGCAGGAGGGCAGGTCCCGACAGTGTCGGGGGTATAGGTAGGGCGACAGTCGCCGGCGGCTGCCATAGAATGGTGCCGCCATCTTCCGTGCGGACGCGCATGTGCAGTGCAGATAGCTATGTTGCGGCGGTCATCTTGGTGCACCTTGCGCATGCACAGAGAGGTACACAGTCGGCCATTACACCCAAACGTCCCGCAGGGGGACTACAACAACCAGCAGCCACCGGGGCTGCTAGATCACATGGCGCGCAACAGCCAATCGGGCAACAGCCAATCCCCTGCAAGCAGATAGATACTTTTGACGCGCTGAGGACCACGCCAGTCGGAGCTGGGACAAGGAAGGGGTAGGTTGTGTGCGCAGGGGTCTGTGGCGCCTGCACTAGGCCAGATACCCCCAGCTAGGCCCGATTCCCACAAAGCTTGTGGCTGCTATAGGGACGTGCCCTTAGACAGGGACACTGCACCGCTTAGCACTATCAGGGTCAGGGACACAGTGAGACGCCGCAAGGTGACTGCGGCCTGCGGACCAGATCCAGACCATCAGAGACTATCATCCGTGTGGGACCCTCCAGCCGGATACCACCCACCGCGGAGGCGGACTCATCGCTGACATCGCTGGATCCTATCTTCTACAGCGCGCCCGGGTGTGGACACACCCGGCAGGTACCCAACAAAGTGCACCCACTCATTGCCGGCCTGCGCATGCGCATATAACAGAAATTGCCGGTTCCACTTTCCGGCGATTTTCGCTTTGCGGCGGGTCCTTGGAACGGAGCTCATCGCGTGACTGGGGCCCTCCTGTACAGTGAAACCAAGTGCTTTACCAAGTGCGTATTCTTAGTGTGTCCTGTGACGGGGTCATTCCACACCATAGAATCCCGCACAGGTGGAGGCGCTACCGAGCCTTTTAACCAAATCTTCTGCTATTAACCCCTGGGATGCTGGAAGCTCTGGAACAGATCCTTGCTCACAGTCTGATACACCCTGAGGTGAGTCCCCTTCCCTGAAGTCTTTGGACCCTATTTCCAGGCTGTTACCTTCTCCTGTGGAAACCTTTAGCCTCCGGTCCTTTGCTTTCTTTTCTTTAGCAGCTTTACCCTTTGGGGTTTTCCTGTCAGTTGGTGGAATTAAACTGTCAGGATCTGAATCAGAATTTTCCTGGGATAAGTTCTCTGTTTTATCTTTAGACTTCGCAGACTTGTTGTGGGATCTAGTTTCTCTCCCACTTCTTGTAGGCGTCTTCAATCTTATCTTTTCTTGAGAGCTTTTAATGTGACTCTTGCTGGGGTTCTGGCTTCTTGTTCCACAACATGAATCTGCGCCTTGCTCTGCACCTTGCTCTGCATTTTGCTCTGTGCCTTGCTCTGCATTTTGCTCTGCGCCTTGCTCTGCATTTTGCTCTGCACCTTGCTCTGCACCCTGCTCTGCACCCTGCTCTGCATCTTGCTCTGCGCTGTGGATTAGCATTTCAATTGTTTTCAAAAGGGAGCGTTTCTGTTTGGCTGGAACCACCGTTATTTTAGCGATCTCACCCTCCAATCAGGTTAGTTCATTACGCAGACGATGTATTTGCTTCGTGCGCAAAACTCTTTCAGAACCACGACATTTCTTTAATTTAATGTTTCCTACTTCCCCCTCTCTCTTCTTCCTGTTATACCTCTGCAATAAAGCTTCTCTCTCTTCTTCCTGTTATACCTCCGCAATAAAGCTTCTCTCTTCTTCCTGTTATACCTCCGCAATAAAGCTTCTCTCTCTTCTTCCTGTTATACCTCTGCAATAAAGCTTCTCTCTCTTCTTCCTGTTATACCTCTGCAATAAAGCTTCTCTCTCTTCTCCCTGTTATACCTCTGCAATAAAGCTTCTCTCTCTTCTTCCTGTTATGCCTCTGCAATAAAGCTTCTCTCTCTTCTTCCTGTTATACCTCTGCAATAAAGCTTCTCTCTCTTCCTCCTGTTATACCTCCGCAATAAAGCTTCTCTCTCTTCTTCCTGTTATACCTCTGCAATAAAGCTTCTCTCTCTTCTTCCTGTTATACCTCCGCAATAAAGCTTCTCTCTCTTCTTCCTGTTATACCTCCGCAATAAAGCTTCTCTCTCTTCCTCCTGTTATACCTCTGCAATAAAGCTTCTCTCTCTTCTTCCTGTTATACCTCCGCAATAAAGCTTCTCTCTCTTCCTCCTGTTATACCTCTGCAATAAAGCTTCTCTCTCTTCTTCCTGTTATACCTCCGCAATAAAGCTTCTCTCTTCTTCCTGTTATACCTCTGCAATAAAGCTTCTCTCTCTTCTTCCTGTTATACCTCCGCAATAAAGCTCGGTTCTCTTCTTCCTGTTATACCTCTGCAATAAAGCTTCTCTCTCTTCTTCCTGTTATACCTCTGCAATAAAGCTTCTCTCTCTTCTTCCTGTTATACCTCTGCAATAAAGCTTCTCTCTCTCCTTCCTGTTATACCTCCGCAATAAAGCTTCTCTCTCTTCTCCCTGTTATACCTCCGCAATAAAGCTTCTCTCTCTTCTTCCTGTTATACCTCCGCAATAAAGCTTCTCTCTCTTCTTCCTGTTATACCTCTGCAATAAAGCTTCTCTCTCTTCTTCCTGTTATACCTCCGCAATAAAGCTTCTCTCTCTTCTTCCTGTTATACCTCTGCAATAAAGCTCCTATCTCTTCTTCCTGTTATACCTCCGCAATAAAGCTTCTCTCTCTTCCTGTTATACCTCTGCAATAAAGCTTCTCTCTCTTCTTCCTGTTATACCTCTGCAATAAAGCTTCTCTCTCTTCTTCCTGTTATATCTCTGCAATAAAGCTTCTCTCTCTTCTTCCTGTTATACCTCTGCAATAAAGCTTCTCTCTTCTTCCTGTTATACCTCTGCAATAAAGCTTCTCTCTCTTCTTCCTGTTATACCTCTGTAATAAAGCTTCTCTCTCTTCTTCCTGTTATACCTCCGCAATAAAGCTTCTCTCTCTTCTTCCTGTTATACCTCCGCAATAAAGCTTCTCTCTCTTCTTCCTGTTATACCTCTGCAATAAAGCTTCTCTCTCTTCTTCCTGTTATACCTCCGCAATAAAGCTTCTCTCTCTTCTTCCTGTTATACCTCTGCAATAAAGCTTCTCTCTCTTCTCCCTGTTATACCTCTGCAATAAAGCTTCTCTCTCTTCTCCCTGTTATACCTCTGCAATAAAGCTTCTCTCTCTTCTCCCTGTTATACCTCCGCAATAAAGCTTCTCTCTCTTCTTCCTGTTATACCTCCGCAATAAAGCTTCTCTCTCTTCTTCCTGTTATACCTCTGCAATAAAGCTTCTCTCTCTTCTCCCTGTTATACCTCTGCAATAAAGCTTCTCTCTCTTCTTCCTGTTATACCTCTGCAATAAAGCTTCTCTCTTCTTCCTGTTATACCTCTGCAATAAAGCTTCTCTCTCTTCTTCCTGTTATACCTCCGCAATAAAGCTTCTCTCTCTTCTTCCTGTTATACCTCCGCAATAAAGCGTCTCTCTCTTCTTCCTGTTATACCTCTGCAATAAAGCTTCTCTCTCTTCTTCCTGTTATACCTCCGCAATAAAGCTTCTCTCTCTTCTTCCTGTTATATCTCCGCAATAAAGCTTCTCTCTCTTCTTCCTGTTATATCTCCGCAATAAAGCTTCTCTCTTCTTCCTGTTATACCTCTGCAATAAAGCTTCTCTCTCTTCTTCCTGTTATACCTCTGCAATAAAGCTTCTCTCTCTTCTTCCTGTTATACCTCTGCAATAAAGCTTCTCTCTCTTCTCCCTGTTATACCTCTGCAATAAAGCTTCTCTCTCTTCTTCCTGTTATACCTCCGCAATAAAGCTTCTCTCTCTTCTTCCTGTTATACCTCCGCAATAAAGCGTCTCTCTCTTCTTCCTGTTATACCTCTGCAATAAAGCTTCTCTCTCTTCTTCCTGTTATACCTCCGCAATAAAGCTTCTCTCTCTTCTTCCTGTTATACCTCCGCAATAAAGCTTCTCTCTCTCCTTCCTGTTATACCTCTGCAATAAAGCGTCTCTCTCTTCTTCCTGTTATACCTCTGCAATAAAGCTTCTCTCTTCTTCCTGTTATACCTCCGCAATAAAGCTTCTCTCTCTTCTTCCTGTTATACCTCCGCAATAAAGCTTCTCTCTCTCCTTCCTGTTATACCTCTGCAATAAAGCGTCTCTCTCTTCTTCCTGTTATACCTCTGCAATAAAGCTTCTCTCTCTTCTCCCTGTTATACCTCTGCAATAAAGCTTCTCTCTCTTCTTCCTGTTATACCTCTGCAATAAAGCTTCTCTCTCTTCTTCCTGTTATACCTCCGCAATAAAGCTTCTCTCTCTTCTTCCTGTTATACCTCCGCAATAAAGCTTCTCTCTCTTCTTCCTGTTATACCTCTGCAATAAAGCTCGTTTCTCCTCTTCCTGTTATACCTCTGCAATAAAGCGTCTCTCTCTTCTTCCTGTTATACCTCCGCAATAAAGCTTCTCTCTCTTCTTCCTGTTATACCTCTGCAATAAAGCTTCTCTCTCTTCTTCCTGTTATACCTCCGCAATAAAGCTTCTCTCTCTTCTTCCTGTTATACCTCTGTAATAAAGCTTCTCTCTCTTCTTCCTGTTATACCTCTGCAATAAAGCTTCTCTCTCTCTTCTTCCTGTTATACCGCTGCAATAAAGCTTCTCTCTCTTCTTCCTGTTATACCTCTGCAATAAAGCTTCTCTCTCTTCTTCCTGTTATACCTCTGCAATAAAGCTTCTCTCTCTTCTTCCTGTTATACCTCCGCAATAAAGCTTCTCTCTCTTCTTCCTGTTATACCTCTGCAATAAAGCTTCTCTCTCTTCTTCCTGTTATACCTCTGCAATAAAGCTTCTCTCTCTTCTTCCTGTTATACCTCCGCAATAAAGCTTCTCTCTCTTCTTCCTGTTATACCTCCGCAATAAAGCTTCTCTCTCTTTTCTTCCTGTTATACCGCTGCAATAAAGCTTCTCTCTCTTCTTCCTGTTATACCTCTGCAATAAAGCTTCTCTCTCTTCTTCCTGTTATACCTCCGCAATAAAGCTTCTCTCTCTTCTTCCTGTTATACCTCCGCAATAAAGCGTCACTCTCTTCTTCCTGTTATACCTCCGCAATAAAGCTTCTCTCTCTTTTCTTCCTGTTATACCTCCGCAATAAAGCTTCTCTCTCTTCTTCCTGTTATACCTCTGCAATAAAGCTTCTCTCTCTTCTTCCTGTTATACCTCCGCAATAAAGCTTCTCTCTCTTCTTCCTGTTATACCTCCGCAATAAAGCGTCTCTCTCTTCTTCCTGTTATACCTCTGCAATAAAGCTTCTCTCTCTTCTTCCTGTTATACCTCTGCAATAAAGCTTCTCTCTCTTCTTCCTGTTATACCTCTGCAATAAAGCTTCTCTCTCTTCTTCCTGTTATACCTCTGCAATAAAGCTTCTCTCTCTTCTTCCTGTTATACCGCTGCAATAAAGCTTCTCTCTCTTCTTCCTGTTATACCTCTGCAATAAAGCTTCTCCCTCTTCTTCCTGTTATACCTCCGCAATAAAGCTTCTCTCTCTTCTTCCTGTTATACCTCTGCAATAAAGCTTCTCTCTCTTCTTCCTGTTATACCTCCGCAATAAAGCGTCTCTCTCTTCTTCCTGTTATACCTCCGCAATAAAGCTTCTCTCTCTTTTCTTCCTGTTATACCGCTGCAATAAAGCTTCTCTCTCTTCTTCCTGTTATACCTCTGCAATAAAGCTTCTCTCTCTTCTTCCTGTTATACCTCCGCAATAAAGCTTCTCTCTCTTCTTCCTGTTATACCTCTGCAATAAAGCTTCTCTCTCTTCTTCCTGTTATACCTCTGCAATAAAGCTTCTCTCTCTTCTTCCTGTTACACCTCTGCAATAAAGCTTCTCTCTCTTCTTCCTGTTATACCTCCGCAATAAAGCTTCTCTCTCTTCTTCCTGTTATACCTCTGCAATAAAGCTTCTCTCTCTCCTTCCTGTTATACCTCTGCAATAAAGCTTCTCTCTCTTCTTCCTGTTATATCTCCGCAATAAAGCTTCTCTCTCTTCTTCCTGTTATACCTCTGCAATAAAGCTTCTCTCTCTTCTTCCTGTTATACCTCCGCAATAAAGCTTCTCTCTTCTTCCTGTTATACCTCTGCAATAAAGCTTCTCTCTCTTCTTCCTGTTATACCTCCGCAATAAAGCTTCTCTCTTCTTCCTGTTATACCTCCGCAATAAAGCTTCTCTCTCTTCTTCCTGTTATATCTCCGCAATAAAGCTTCTCTCTCTTCTTCCTGTTATACCTCCGCAATAAAGCTTCTCTCTTCTTCCTGTTATACCTCCGCAATAAAGCTTCTCTCTTCTTCCTGTTATACCTCTGCAATAAAGCTTCTCTCTCTTCTTCCTGTTATACCTCTGCAATAAAGCTTCTCTCTCTTCTTCCTGTTATACCTCCGCAATAAAGCTTCTCTCTCTTCTTCCTGTTATACCTCTGCAATACAGCTTCTCTCTCTTCTTCCTGTTATACCTCCGCAATAAAGCTTCTCTCTCTTCTTCCTGTTATACCTCCGCAATAAAGCTTCTCTCTCTTCTTCCTGTTATACTTCCGCAATAAAGCTTCTCCCTCTTCTTCCTGTTATACCTACGCAATAAAGCTTCTCTCTCTTCTTCCTGTTATACCTCTGCAATAAAGCTTCTCTCTCTTCTTCCTGTTATACCTCTGCAATAAAGCTTCTCTCTCTTCTCCCTGTTATACCTCCGCAATAAAGCTTCTCTCTCTTCTTCCTGTTATACCTCCGCAATAAAGCTTCTCTCTCTTCTTCCTGTTATACCTCCGCAATAAAGCTTCTCTCTCTTCTTCCTGTTATACCTCCGCAATAAAGCTTCTCTCTCTTCTTCCTGTTATACTTCCGCAATAAAGCTTCTCTCTCTTCTTCCTGTTATACCTCCGCAATAAAGCTTCTCTCTCTTCTTCCTGTTATACCTCCGCAATAAAGCTTCTCTCTCTTCTTCCTGTTATACTTCCGCAATAAAGCTTCTCTCTTCTTCCTGTTACACCTCCGCAATAAAGCTTCCCTCTCTTCTTCCTGTTATACCTCTGCAATAAAGCTTCTCTCTCTTCTTCCTGTTATACCTCCGCAATAAAGCTTCTCTCTCTTCTTCCTGTTATACCTCCGCAATAAAGCTTCTCTCTCTTCTTCATATTATACCTCTGCAATAAAGCTTCTCTCTCTTCTTCCTGTTATACCTCCGCAATAAAGCTTCTCTCTCTTCTTCCTGTTATACCTCCGCAATAAAGCTTCTCTCTCTTCTTCCTGTTATACCTCCGCAATAAAGCTTCTCTCTCTTCTTCCTGTTATACTTCCGCAATAAAGCTTCTCCCTCTTCTTCCTGTTATACCTCCGCAATAAAGCTTCTCTCTCTTCTTCCTGTTATACCTCCGCAATAAAGCTTCTCTCTCTTCTTCCTGTTATACTTCCGCAATAAAGCTTCTCTCTCTTCTTCCTGTTATACCTCTGCAATAAAGCTTCTCTCTCTTCTTCCTGTTATACCTCCGCAATAAAGCTTCTCTCTCTTCTTCCTGTTATACCTCCGCAATAAAGCTTCTCTCTCTTCTTCCTGTTATACCTCCGCAATAAAGCTTCTCTCTCTTCTTCCTGTTATACTTCCGCAATAAAGCTTCTCTCTCTTCTTCCTGTTATACCTCCGCAATAAAGCTTCTCTCTCTTCTTCCTGTTATACTTCCGCAATAAAGCTTCTCTCTCTTCTTCCTGTTATACCTCTGCAATAAAGCTTCTCTCTCTTCTTCCTGTTATACCTCCGCAATAAAGCTTCTCTCTCTTCTTCCTGTTATACCTCCGCAATAAAGCTTCTCTCTCTTCTTCCTGTTATACCTCCGCAATAAAGCTTCTCTCTCTTCTTCCTGTTATACCTCCGCAATAAAGCTTCTCTCTCTTCTTCCTGTTATACCTCTGCAATAAAGCTTCTCTCTCTTCTTCCTGTTACACCTCTGCAATAAAGCTTCTCTCTCTTCTTCCTGTTATACCTCTGCAATAAAGCTTCTCTCTCTTCTTCCTGTTATACCTCCGCAATAAAGCTTCTCTCTCTTCTTCCTGTTATGCCTCCGCAATAAAGCTTCTCTCTCTTCTTCCTGTTATACCTCTGCAATACAGCTTCTCTCTCTTCTTCCTGTTATACCTCCGCAATAAAGCTTCTCTCTCTTCTTCCTGTTATACCTCCGCAATAAAGCTTCTCTCTCTTCTTCCTGTTATACTTCCGCAATAAAGCTTCTCCCTCTTCTTCCTGTTATACCTCTGCAATAAAGCTTCTCTCTCTTCTTCCTGTTATACCTCTGCAATAAAGCTTCTCTCTCTTCTTCCTGTTATACCTCTGCAATAAAGCTTCTCTCTCTTCTTCCTGTTATACCTCCGCAATAAAGCTTCTCTCTCTTCTTCCTGTTATACCTCTGCAATAAAGCTTCTCTCTCTTCTTCCTGTTACACCTCCGCAATAAAGCTTCCCTCTCTTCTTCCTGTTATACCTCTGCAATAAAGCTTCTCTCTCTTCTTCCTGTTATACCTCCGCAATAAAGCTTCTCTCTCTTCTTCCTGTTATACCTCTGCAATAAAGCTTCTCTCTCTTCTTCCTGTTATACCTCTGCAATAAAGCTTCTCTCTCTCCTTCCTGTTATACCTCTGCAATAAAGCTTCTCTCTCTTCTTCCTGTTATACCTCTGCAATAAAGCTTCTCTCTCTTCTTCCTGTTATACCTCCGCAATAAAGCTTCTCTCTCTTCTTCCTGTTATACCTCTGCAATAAAGCTTCTCTCTCTTCTTCCTGTTATACCTCTGCAATAAAGCTTCTCTCTCTTCTTCCTGTTATACCTCCGCAATAAAGCTTCTCTCTCTTCTTCCTGTTATACCTCTGCAATAAAGCTTCTCTCTCTTCTTCCTGTTATACCTCCGCAATAAAGCTTCTCTCTCTTCTTCGTGTTATACCTCTGCAATAAAGCTTCTCTCTCTTCTTCCTGTTATACCTCCGCAATAAAGCTTCTCTCTCTTCTTCGTGTTATACCTCCGCAATAAAGCTTCTCTCTCTTCTTCCTGTTATACCTCTGCAATAAAGCTTCTCTGTCTTCTTCCTGTTATACCTCTGCAATAAAGCTTCTCTCTCTTCTTCCTGTTATACCTCCGCAATAAAGCTTCTCTCTCTTCTTCCTGTTATACCTCCGCAATAAAGCTTCTCTCTCTTCTTCCTGTTATACCTCCGCAATAAAGCTTCTCTCTCTTCTTCCTGTTATACCTCCGCAATAAAGCTTCTCTCTCTTCTTCCTGTTATACCTCCGCAATAAAGCTTCTCTCTCTTCTTCCTGTTATACCTCCGCAATAAAGCTTCTCTCTCTTCTTCCTGTTATACCTCCGCAATAAAGCTTCTCTCTCTTCTTCCTGTTATACCTCCGCAATAAAGCTTCTCTCTCTTCTTCCTGTTATACCTCCGCAATAAAGCTTCTCTCTCTTCTTCCTGTTATACTTCCGCAATAAAGCTTCTCTCTCTTCTTCCTGTTATACCTCCGCAATAAAGCTTCTCTCTCTTCTTCCTGTTATACCTCCGCAATAAAGCTTCTCTCTCTTCTTCCTGTTATACTTCCGCAATAAAGCTTCTCTCTTCTTCCTGTTACACCTCCGCAATAAAGCTTCTCTCTCTCCTTCCTGTTATACCTCTGCAATAAAGCTTCTCTCTTCTTCCTGTTATACCTCTGCAATAAAGCTTCTCTCTCTTCTTCCTGTTATACTTCCGCAATAAAGCTTCTCTCTCTTCTTCCTGTTATACCTCCGCAATAAAGCTTCTCTCTCTTCTTCCTGTTATACTTCCGCAATAAAGCTTCTCTCTCTTCTTCCTGTTATACCTCTGCAATAAAGTTTCTCTCGCTTCTTCCTGTTATACCTCCGCAATAAAGCTTCTCTCTCTTCTTCCTGTTATACCTCCGCAATAAAGCTTCTCTCTCTTCTTCCTGTTATACCTCCGCAATAAAGCTTCTCTCTCTTCTTCCTGTTATACCTCTGCAATACAGCTTCTCTCTCTTCTTCCTGTTATACCTCCGCAATAAAGCTTCTCTCTCTTCTTCCTGTTATACCTCCGCAATAAAGCTTCTCTCTCTTCTTCCTGTTATACTTCCGCAATAAAGCTTCTCCCTCTTCTTCCTGTTATACCTCCGCAATAAAGCTTCTCTCTCTTCTTCCTGTTATACCTCCGCAATAAAGCTTCTCTCTCTTCTTCCTGTTATACTTCCGCAATAAAGCTTCTCTCTCTTCTTCCTGTTATACCTCTGCAATAAAGCTTCTCTCTCTTCTTCCTGTTATACCTCCGCAATAAAGCTTCTCTCTCTTCTTCCTGTTATACCTCCGCAATAAAGCTTCTCTCTCTTCTTCCTGTTATACCTCCGCAATAAAGCTTCTCTCTCTTCTTCCTGTTATACTTCCGCAATAAAGCTTCTCTCTCTTCTTCCTGTTATACCTCCGCAATAAAGCTTCTCTCTCTTCTTCCTGTTATACTTCCGCAATAAAGCTTCTCTCTCTTCTTCCTGTTATACCTCTGCAATAAAGTTTCTCTCGCTTCTTCCTGTTATACCTCCGCAATAAAGCTTCTCTCTCTTCTTCCTGTTATACCTCCGCAATAAAGCTTCTCTCTCTTCTTCCTGTTATACCTCCGCAATAAAGCTTCTCTCTCTTCTTCCTGTTATACCTCCGCAATAAAGCTTCTCTCTCTTCTTCCTGTTATACCTCTGCAATAAAGCTTCTCTCTCTTCTTCCTGTTACACCTCTGCAATAAAGCTTCTCTCTCTTCTTCCTGTTATACCTCTGCAATAAAGCTTCTCTCTCTTCTTCCTGTTATACCTCCGCAATAAAGCTTCTCTCTTCTTCCTGTTATGCCTCCGCAATAAAGCTTCTCTCTCTTCTTCCTGTTATACCTCCGCAATAAAGCTTCTCTCTCTTCTTCCTGTTATGCCTCTGCAATAAAGCTTCTCTCTCTTCTTCCTGTTATACCTCTGCAATAAAGCTTCTCTCTCTTCTTCCTGTTATACCTCTGCAATAAAGCTTCTCTCTCTTCTTCCTGTTATACCTCTGCAATAAAGCTCCTATCTCTTCTTCCTGTTATACCTCTGCAATAAAGCTTCTCTCTCTTCTTCCTGTTATGCCTCTGCAATAAAGCTTCTCTCTCTTCTTCCTGTTATACCTCCGCAATAAAGCTTCTCTCTCTCCTTCCTGTTATACCTCTGCAATAAAGCTTGGTTCTCCTTCCTTCCTTAAGCAGGTCCTGTTCTGCTCTTTCCCTTTTCTCCAAACTCTCCTGTAACTCGCAGTCAGGCTCCCCAAGGCCTACACCCCCACTGCAGCCTGCAGCCTCTCCTACTTCCATCTCCACCTCACAGCCACCAACCCCTGGGTCTAAAGCCATTATGGTTAGGGTGACCACCCGTCCCCCTTTTGCCGGTACAGTCCCGGTTTTTCGGGAGCTGTACCGGTTTTCTGTGTGTACCGGAAATGTCCCGGATTTTCCTCAATGTGTCCCCATTTATTTATTTTTTGTCGCCGGCGGTGCGCGAGTAAGCTGCGGTGCGCTGTGCGCTGTGCGCGAGTCTGCGGCGGCGCAGAGGAGGAGACTGCAGCAGCCCGGCTGGTAAGTATTTTTTTTTTTTTTTTAATGCCAACCCCCCCCCATGCCCCCCCCGGCAGTTTCCTACCTTGTTGGCCAATCCCCAGCGTCCCGGCATTAAGCCCCGCCCCCCGGCATCATCCTTCACCAAGGACCGGCATGTGGAATGGATGGAAGGAAGGGTGCCTGGGGGCGGGGCTTCCGCTTCCTGCGGCAGAGCACACGTGGTGTGTGTCTCTGCCCGCGGCTCCTGGCTCTTCTGCACGGTGTCTCCCCCCCTCTGCCCGCCCGGGGGGATAGGAGGTGAGTTTTTTTATCCTTTGCCTCCTGTCCTGGCGCTCCCTCCCCCCCCCCCCCGTCCCCTTGGTTCGGGAGATGGGCGCGGGGGCGGGCAGTGGTGGCTGCGCGGTGTTCCCCCATTCTGCCCCGGGAGCCCGTGGCTGCCCTCCGGGGGAGGGGGGGCGGCAGCAGTTTACCTTTGTGTCCCGGCGCTCCTATCCCCCCCCCTAGGTGCGGGAGATGGGCGCGGGGGTGGGTGCAGGGGGAGGCGGAGAGCCACCTGCTCGTGGCTGCCTCTGTCTGTACTCCAGTCTGTGTGTGTACCAGTGTGTGTGTGTGTGTGTGTGTGTACCAGTGTGTGTGTGTGTGTGTGTACCAGTGTGTGTACCAGTGTGTGTGTGTGTGTGTGTGTGTGTGTGTGTACCAGTGTGTGTGTGTGTGTGTGTGTGTGTGTGTGTGTGTACCAGTGTGTGTGTGTACCAGTGTGTGTGTGTACCAGTGTGTGTGTACCAGTGTGTGTGTACCAGTGTGTGTGTATCAGTGTGTGTGTGTATCAGTGTGTGTGTACCAGTGTGTGTGTGTGTGTGTGTGTGTACCAGTGTGTGTGTGTGTGTGTGTGTACCAGTGTGTGTGTGTACCAGTGTGTGTGTGTACCAGTGTGTGTGTGTGTACCAGTGTGTGTGTGTGTGTGTGTGTGTACCAGTGTGTGTGTGTGTGTGTGTGTACCAGTGTGTGTGTGTGTGTGTACCAGTGTGTGTGTGTACCAGTGTGTGTGTGTGTGTGTGTACCAGTGTGTGTGTGTGTGTGTGTGTACCAGTGTGTGTGTGTACCAGTGTGTGTGTGTGTGTGTGTGTGTACCAGTGTGTGTGTACCAGTGTGTGTGTGTGTGTGTGTGTGTGCCAGTGTGTGTGTGTGTACCCGTGTCTGTCTCTCCCTCTCTCTCTCTCTCCCCCTCTCTCTCTCTCTCCCCCTCTCTCTCTCTCTCCCCCTCTCTCTCTCTCTCCCCCCCTCTCTCTCTCCCCCCTCTCTCTCTCCCCCTCTCTCTCTCCCCCTCTCTCCCTCCCTCTCTGTCCCTCTCCCTCTCTGTCCCCCTATCTCTCTGTGTCTCTCTCTGTCTCTGTCTCTCTGTCTCTGTCTCTCTCACCCTCTGTCTCTCTCACCCTCTGTCTCTCTCACCCTCTGTCTCTCTCACCCTCTGTCTCTCTCACCCTCTGTCTCTCTCACCCTCTGTCTCTCTCACCCTCTGTCTCTCTCACCCTCTGTCTCTCTCTGTCACCCTCTCTCTCTCTGTCACCCTCTCTCTCTCTCTGTCACCCTCTCTCTCTCTGTCACCCTCTCTCTCTGTGTCACCCTCTCTATCTCTGTGTCACCCTCTCTATCTCTGTGTCACCCTCTCTATCTCTGTGTCACCCTCTCTATCTCTGTGTCACCCTCTCTCTCTCTCTGTGTCACCCTCTCTCTCTCTGTGTGTCACCCTCTCTCTCTCTGTGTGTCACCCTCTCTCTCTCTGTGTGGTCACCCTCTCTCTCTCTGTGTGTCACCCTCTCTCTCTCTCTGTGTCACTCCTCTCTCTCTCTCTCTCTGTCACCCTCTCTCTCTCTCTGTGTCACCCTCTCTCTCTCTCTGTGTCACCCTCTCTCTCTCTCTGTGTCACCCTCTCTCTCTGTGTCACCCTCTCTCTCTGTCACCCTCTCTCTCTGTGTCACCCTCTCTCTCTGTGTCACGCTCTCTCTCTGTGTCACGCTCTCTCTCTGTGTCACGCTCTCTCTCTGTGTCACGCTCTCTCTCTCTGTCATCCTCTCTCTCTCTGTCACCCTCTCTCTCTGTCACCCTCTCTCTCTGTCACCCTCTCTCTCTCTCTCTCACCCTCTGTCTCTCTCACCCTCTGTCTCTCTCACCTCTGTCTCTCTCACCCTCTGTCTCTCTCACCCTCTGTCTCTCTCACCCTCTGTCTCTCTCACCCTCTCTCTGTCTCTCTCACCCTCTCTCTGTCTCTCTCACCCTCTCTCTGTCTCTCTCACCCACTCTCTGTCTCTCTCACCCACTCTCTGTCTCTCTCACCACTCTCTGTCTCTCTCACCCACTCTCTGTCTCTCTCACCCACTCTCTGTCTCTCTCACCCACTCTCTGTCTCTCTCACCCACTCTCTGTCTCTCTCACCCACTCTCTGTCTCTCTCACCCACTCTCTCTCACCCACTCTCTGTCTCTCTCACCCACTCTCTGTCTCTCTCACCCATTCTCTGTCTCTCTCACCCACTCTCTGTCTCTCTCACCCACTCTCTGTCTCTCTCACCCACTCTCTGTCTCTCTCACCCACTCTCTGTCTCTCTCACCCACTCTCTGTCTCTCTCACCCACTCTCTGTCTCTCTCACCCACTCTCTGTCTCTCTCACCCACTCTCTGTCTCTCTCAACCTCTCTCTGTCTCTCTCAACCTCTCTCTCTCTCTCTCAACCTCTCTCTCTCTCTCTCTCAACCTCTCTCTCTCTCTCTCTCTCTCTCTCTCAACCTCTCTCTCTCTCTCACCCTCTCTCTCTCTCTCTCTCTCACCCTCTCTCTCTCTCTCTCTCTCTCTCTCTCACCCTCTCTCTCTCTCTCTCTCTCTCTCTCTCTCCTCTCTCCTCTCTCTCTCTCTCTCTCTCTCTCTCTCTCTCTCTCTCTCCATCTCTCACCCTCTCTCTCTCTCTCTCTCTCTCTCTCTCTCTCTCACCCTCTCTCTCACCCCCTCTCTCTCTCTGTGTCTGTCTCTCTCTGTCTCTCTCTGTCTCTCTCTGTCTCTCTCTGTCTCTCTCACCCTCTCTCACCCTCTCCTCTGTCTCTCTCACCCTCCCTGTCTTATTTTAACTGCCGTATACCTACACCGAAGTAACCTACCCTTCTTTCTTCCAGATCTGACTCAAGTTTCACACGGGAGACCGCGGAAGACAGGTAGGGAACACCTCCCCTCCAGTATAGTACCTTGAGGGACTGCGGATCAGGTAAGATCCCAGGCGGGATTGCTGCTTTAGAAATTGTGAAGAGGGGGCATCCAGACACTGGTTAAGGGGTTCAGAATCATTCACATCTGGGTTTTTTTTGTTCGATTAGTGAGGTCAACACACACACAACTATGTAACAAAGACTAATGGTCGTAAGTATAAGTGTACTACAATAAATAAACTGTTACAGTACAGTATGTAAAAAAAAAAAAAATGTCCCGGTTTTTCATTTTCAAAATCTGGTCACCCTAATTATGGCTCCCCTGCAGGAGCTCACCTGCAGCCCATCCTGGGGGAGTTATAGGGAGGGGGTATATGGGGTAATAGGAGGAGTTATAGGGAGAGGTTATATGGGATATAGGAGGAGTTATAGGGAGGGGTTATATGGGTTAATAGGAGGAGTTATAGGGAGCAGTTATATGGGGTAATAGGAGGAGTTATAGGTAGCGGTTATATGGGGCCATAGGAGTAGTTATCGCGAGAGATTATAAGGGGTAATAGGAGTGTAAGGAGGGGTTATATGTGGTAATAGGAGGAGTTATAGGGAGTGGTTATATGAGATAATAAGAGGAGTTATATGGGGTAATAGGTGGAGTTATAGGGAGGGGTAATATGGGGAGGTATTGGGAGGTTTTATATGGGGTAATATGAGGAGTTATAGGGAGGGGTAATAGGGGGAGTTATAGGGGAAGGTATAGGGAGCAGGTATATGGGGTAATAGGGGAAGTTATAGGGAGGGGTTATATGGGGTTATAGGGGGAAGGTATATGGGTAATAGGGGAAGTTATAGGGAGCAGCTGAAACTGCTGGTCCACCCTGGATAACAAATTGAGTGAAATGTACAGAATACTGTATGTTGAGCATATCACGTGATACAGATGAGATTAGACAATATAAGCAAAACTGGGCATCAGATCAAACTTTCTTTGCTATTATACAGAAGTCTTTATGTCTTTATTCTAAAGCTGAAATGATTTCCTCCCTGTGTTAGTATTCCCTTTGACTCCGTGTAAAATAGTTTATTTTAGTTCTTGGTGTAAAATGACGGTTTTTCTAGTTGAATCTACTTATTCTACGGGTTCCCCGCTTTATTTTCATGGTTGCGTGTCACTAACCCGGGGTAAATGCCCTTAGTCTTTGGGTGATCTGCCAGTACTCGCTCAGGGATTTTCCATGGGGATCATTATTTGTCCCCCGAGTTACATGTCTTATCCGCTGTTTTATTCTCTAATAGATCACTGGGTAATGGCAAATCCGGGATCGAGCGGTGAGGACACACGATTCCTTGCAGGTCACAATGGGGCCGACTGTCAGTGTTTTTATAGACACGGTTGTCTTTAGATCACATTGGTCCCTTAGTCAGATGTCCCAGAGATGATCTGATCACATCCCATGGAAGGGTCATGAAACGGGGGATATGTATAGTAGGAGAGAGGTCAGCATGGTTGGGTATAGTAGGGGAGAGGTCAGTGTGGTTGGGTATAAGTAGGGGAGAGGTCAGTGTGGTTGGGTATAAGTAGGGGAGAGGTCAGTGTGGTTGGGTATAAGTAGGGGAGAGGTCAGTGTGGTTGGGTATAAGTAGGGGAGAGGTTAGTGTGGTTGGGTATAAGTAGGGGAGAGGTCAGTGTGGTTGGGTATAAGTAGGGGAGAGGTCAGCATGGTTGGGTATAGTAGGGGAGAGGTCAGTGTGGTTGGGTATAAGTAGGGGAGAGGTCAGTGTGGTTGGGTATAAGTACTGGAGAGGTCAGTGTGGTTGGGTATAGGAGAGGTCAGTGTGGTTGGGTATAAGTAGGGGAAGAGGTCAGTGTGGTTGGGTATAAGTAGGGGAGAGGTCAGCATGGTTGGGTATAAGTAGGGGAGAGGTCAGTGTGGTTGGGTTTATGTAGGGGAGAGGTCAGCATGGTTGGGTATAGTAGAGGTCAGTGGGGTTGGGTATATGTAGGGGAGTGGTCAGTGGGGTTGGGTATTGTGGCAGGACGGCCTGTAGCCGAGGTCAGGGAACAGTCCACACGTGTAATTTCAGGATAAATGAAAACGTTCAGTGGCTTTATTTCTCCACAGCAACATAACATGCGGGTACACTGTCCCTTTAACAAAATAAATCCTGCTCCACTTTGGGAGAAAAACTGACTAATAACACAGCAGACCTATCTAGCAGGCTGGCTGGCTAAACCAGAACCAAACCATAAGGGTACTTTAAGCAGTCAGTAAACAAATGAATAATCCTTACTTTGGTTGAAGTAGTCTTTGGTGAAATTCCTCTGGCTAAGGGCTCACGCAGCAGTGTGCTCCTCTCTAAGGCAGGGCAGCTACTGCCAGTCACATGATCCTTTATCTACCTTGCTGGCTCTCAGGTGTCAGCTTGCCTCCTGATTTCCTAACTTCCACCTGAGTTAACCCTTATGAGTGCTGGATGAAGCACTCAGACATATGTCTCCCAGGCGTAACTGATAGGAGTTGACTTCACTCTGTCACATACCTCCCCTGTTTGTGTGTGGCTAGTGTCCCACACGGCTGAAGCCCGACCCTCCACTCCTTCTCTTGGCAAAAAATCAGCATTTCCATGGTCCTTTCCAGGTCTATACTGAATATCAAAAGAGAAGGGTTGAAGGACCATATACCACCTGGTCAACCTTGGATTTGTGTCCTTCATGGTGTTTAACCACTTCAAGGGCGCATGGTCAGTGACCAGGGTGAAGTGTACTCCGGCGACATAATGTCTCAAGGCCTCAATTGCCCATTTTACAGCGAGGCACTCCTTCTCAATAACGGAATACCTCACTTCCCTTGGGAACAGCTTCCGGCTGATGAACAGTATGGGGTGTTCAACACCATCAAATTGCTGAGACAGCACTGCTCCCAGTCCTACCTCTGAGGCATCCGTCTGGATGATGAAGGGCTCTTTAAAATCTGGGCTCCGAAGAGCGGGGCCCTCTGACAGGCACTTTTTTAGCATGTCAAAGGCGTCTTGGCACTCCCAAGACCATTTAACTTGGGTCGGGGCACTCTTTTTTGACAGATCTGTTAGGGGTGCAGATATTTCTGAAAAATTGGGGATAAACCGCCGGTAATACCCTGCTAACCCCAAAAGGGAGCGGACCTGTGTCTTTGTCTGTGGGGTGGGGACTTCCTTTATGGCGGCCACCTTGCTAGCTAGTGGCCTTACTATCCCTCCCCCAACGGCATAGCCCAAGTACTTTGTAGTGGATTTACCCAGGGCACATTTTTTTGGATTTGCAGTGAGCCCTGCTTCTCTTAAGGACGTTAGGACTGCCCTTAACCTTTTTATATGAGACTGACAGTGTCTGCTATAGATGACAATGTCATCCAAGTAGGCCACGGCATATGCCCTATGGGGTCGTAGTACCTTGTCCATTAACCTTTGGAACGTGGCTGGAGCCCCATGTAACCCAAATGGCATAGTGACGAATTGGTATAAACCGAGAGGGGTGGCGAAGGCAGTTTTGCATTTGGATTCTTCCGCTACAGGTATCTGCCAATATCCTTTCGTGAGATCTAGGGTGGAGATCCAAGCGAGTCAAGCAATTCATCCACCCTAGGCATTGGGTATGCATCAAATCTGGATACAGCATTTACCTTTCGCAGATCCACGCAAAACCTCACCTTCCCATCTGGTTTAGGGACCAACACGATAGAGCTACACCATTCGCTGTGGGACTCCTCGATCACGCCCAATTCCAACATGTCTATTATCTCCCTCTCTACCAGGTCTTTTCGGCCCTCTGGCAATCTATAGGGACGGGACCGTACTTTTACGCCAGGTTCTGTCTCAATCCTATGGGACACTAAATCAGTCTGCCCTGGCAGCTCCGAAAAAACATCTGGGAACTGGTCACATAATTCTAGTAGGTCTGACCTTTGTTCCGTTGTTAACTGCCCTCCCATGGGAACCTGATGGTCATTGTACG
The DNA here is from genome assembly GCF_040206685.1 of Ascaphus truei. Lineage (NCBI taxonomy): Eukaryota > Metazoa > Chordata > Amphibia > Anura > Ascaphidae > Ascaphus > Ascaphus truei. The sequence goes on from NC_134487.1 coordinate 5,570,033, forward strand.
TACTACCCTTTGGAAGCTGTGGACCCAAATCCGTCTCTCCTTCCCGAGGGTGGATGAACAGCGATCTCATCATTTTCCAGGGTTTCAGGAGGTTCACGTGGTAGATTTGTTCACCCTTCCTGGACCCTGGTTGAGAGATCTCATAGTTCACCTCCCCGGTGCGGCGGAGAACTTGGAAAGGACCCTGCCACTTCGCAAGGAGTTTACTCTCTGGTGTCGGTAGTAGTAGCATCACTTGGTCCCCAGGTTGGAAGACCCTCAAGCGAGCATTCTGGTTGTACTGCCTTTCTTGACATTCTTGAGCAGATTTGAGGTTTTCCTTAGCAAACCGACCTATCATGTCTAGGCGATTTCTAAGGTCTATGAAATACTGAAGGGTATTCTTGGAGGGGGAGGGCTCCTCCTCCCAGGATTCCTTCAGTAGGTCGAGAATACCCCGAGGTTGGCGTCCATATAGGAGCTCAAACGGGGAGAAGCCTGTAGATGATTGGGGAACTACTCGTACCGCAAACAACAGGAAAGGGAGAAGTTTATCCCAAGCTCGCTTTTCAGTGTCCTCAAACTTCCTAAGCATGGTTTTTAAAGTACGGTTAAACCTCTCTACCAATCCATCAGTCTGAGGATGGTAGACTGAGGTCCGGACGGATTTTACCTCCAATAACTTCAGGACATCCTGCATTAACTTTGCCATGAAATTTGTTCCCTGGTCAGTTAACATTACTTGGGGAAGTCCTACCCTAGAGAACAGTTCTAACAGCCTGTGAGCAACCTGTTTAGCAGTGGCTGATCTCAGAGGGAAGGCCTCAGGATATCTGGTGGCATAATCTACAACAACGAGTATAAATTTATGTCCCTTCGCAGAGGGTTCTAAAGGTCCGACCAGATCTACCCCAATTCTCTCGAATGGGACGGCTACCGAGGGCAGAGGAACCAAGGGAGCCGGCTTCTGTCCTTTTTGACTAGTTAACTGGTATTCAGGACATGTCTCACATAGTTTCATGATGTCACCATGTATGCCTGGCCAGTAAAACCGGGACGAGATGCGGTCCGTGGTTTTATCTCTGCCCAAATGACCACCCCATGGGAGAGTATGGGCTAGGGTGAACACCGTTTTAATCAACCCTTTAGGGACTAGCATCTGTCGAATGACCTCCCCTGTTTGTGTAACCTTATTCACACGATATAAAATGTCATTCAACAGTTCAAAATGTGGAAACACTTTTACACCCTGCTCATCCATTATCTTGTTGTTGACCTGTACCACCTTCTCGTATTGTCTAGCCAGAGCTGGGTCCTCTGACGGAAGATCCAGGTCTGGCAAAATTCCCGTATCTATCTGTTCCCCACCCTGGTCATCCCCGGCCATGACCTGCAGTCCTTTGGGCTGACTAATGTTACCAAGAGTCCCAGCCTTTCTTAACCAGTCCTCTTTTTCCGCACGTCTCTGTTTACGTGTCTTTGGGACATGGTGTCTACGGGGAAAAATCTCTGGGGAAAAAGGGAACAATTCTCCTGGCTTCTCCGGTACCAGAGAAGCAGGCTCCGTAGGAGTAGGGGCCAACAATGTTTCGAGGTTGGGCCAGTCTCGGCCAAGTAGAACAGGAGCAGGTAGCCAGGGAGTAACTCCCACTAGTAGGCTAGCCTCTTGATCCTGGATACGCAGTAGAACGTTCGCCGTCGGGTATCTCTTTGTATCCCCATGGATACACTCGATATTCCAAGGAGAGTCATAAGATAGTCTATTGCTTGGAATTAGGCCCTCTAGGATCAGAGTTTTTCCAGAGCCCGAGTCCAGCATGGCGTTTACTTTTGTCCCCTCCAGAGATGCTGGGACTAACCACGGATTGTTGTCCCCTCGGAGACAAGCTGTGGCAGTGGTTCTGCCATATGAACAGTCTCATCATCTCCTGAATCCGCAACCTCGGTCGTCAGCGGAAGCTCTCGACGGGGCTCGGCGTTTGGACCTCTCCGCTGTTGGATGGGATCCTCCCTTCTGGTTGGTGGGGTTATCCTCTCCACCGGGTGGGTGACAGGAGTCCAGGTTCTCTGGGAATACTGTGGGTGGCGGCCTCCCTAGAGTGATCCAGTGGCCTCTGACCCAGGACGGGCGTCTCTGCGGGAGTTTGTACCAGGAACCCTCCGAGATGGGAAAGGGTCTTCCGATCAGGTTGACTGGATCTCCCGAGCTGGCGGGTTGTAGACCCCTCGATTGTCTGCTCTCCTGCCTCTAGTATCACCGGAAGCAACTGGTGTTTTCACCGGCCATTCCCAGCTATCCTGTTGGGGGTCGTCGCCCAGAAAGTTTTCCACCAAGCGGACTGCTGACTCCAGGGAAAATGCAGCATGTCTTTTTACCCAGGAGCGGGAGGAGGGAGCAGTATCTGTATGAACTGCTCGAGCACAAACTGTTCAAGGATCTCTGCCTTGTCATGTTTTTCCGGTTGTATCCACCTGGTACATAAGTCTACTAAGCGGTGGGCTACGACCCGGGGTCTGTCTCTGTTTGTATATTTGACTGTCCGGAACCGCTGTCGGTAGGTCTCTGGAGTGAGGCCTAGGCGATCCAGAATAGCAGCCTTTAGTTGCTGATAGTCCATGGCCTCGTCTGCTGGAAGAGCCTGGTAGGCTGCCTGAGCTTCCCCTATGAGGAGTGGAGCCAGAGTCGTTACCCAGCGATCAACTGTCCAGCCGTGGGCCGTGGCTACCCTTTCAAAAGTGAGGAGAAATGCCTCTTGGTCTTCGTTTGGCTTCATTTTATGCAGCATCACCAGTGGATTATTTGGAATCCCTGGTCTGCCTGGGGCTGGGCCTTGGGCCAGCACTTGGAGTAGCTTTTCCTCTCGCCGGGCCTGTTGCTCATCTTGCTGGGCTTGTCGCTCAGCTTGCTTCTCTGCTAGCTGGAGCTGTTGCTCAAGGAACTGAGAAAAAATTGTCTCCATTTTTTTTTGTCTGTGTGTGTGTGGCCCTTCAGATACAGGGCCCGTCCAAAATCCCACTTCTGACACCACCTGTGGCAGGACGGCCTGTAGCCGAGGTCAGGGAACAGTCCACACGTGTAGTTTCAGGATAAATGAAAACGTTCAGTGGCTTTATTTCTCCACAGCAACATAACATGCGGGTACACTGTCCCTTTAACAAAATAAATCCTGCTCCACTTTGGGAGAAAAACTGACTAATAACACAGCAGACCTATCTAGCAGGCTGGCTGGCTAAACCAGAACCAAACCATAAGGGTACTTTAAGCAGTCAGTAAACAAATGAATAATCCTTACTTTGGTTGAAGTAGTCTTTGGTGAAATCCCTCTGGCTAAGGGCTCACGCAGCAGTGTGCTCCTCTATAAGGCAGGGCAGCTACTGCCAGTCACATGAACCTTTATCTACCTTGCTGGCTCTCAGGTGTCAGCTTGCCTCCTGATTTCCTAACTTCCACCTGAGTTAACCCTTATGAGTGCTGGATGAAGCACTCAGACATATGTCTCCCAGGCGTAACTGATAGGAGTTGACTTCACTCTGTCACATACCTCCCCTGTTTGTGTGTGGCTGGTGTCCCACACGGCTGAAGCCCGACCCTCCACTCCTTCTCTTGACAAAAAATCAGCATTTCCATGGTCCTTTCCAGGTCTATACTGAATATCAAAAGAGAAGGGTTGAAGGACCATATACCACCTGGTGGTTGGGTATAGTAGAGGTCAGTGTGGTTGGGTATAGTAGAGGTCAGTGTGGTTGGGTATAGTAGAGGTCAGTGTGGTTGGGTATAGTAGAGGTCAGTGTGGTTGGGTATAGTAGAGGTCTGTGTGGTTGGGTATAGTAGAAGTCAGTGTGGTTTGGTATAGTAGAGGTCAGTGTGGTTGGGTATAGTAGAGGTCAGTGTGGTTGGGTATAGTAGAGGTCAGTGTGGTTGGGTATAGTAGAGGTCAGTGTGGTTGGGTATAGTAGAGGTCAGTGTGGTTGGGTATAGTAGAGGTCAGTGTGGTTGGGTATAGTAGAGGTCAGTGTGGTTGGGTATAGTAGAGGTCAGTGTGGTTGGGTATAGTAGGGGAGATCTCAGTGTGATTGGGTATAGTAGAGGTCAGTGTGGTTGGGTATAGTAGAGGTCAGTGTGGTTGGGTATAGTAGAGGCTGGTGTGGTTGGGTATAGTAGGGGCGAGGTCAGTGTGGTTGGGTACAGTAGAGGTCAGTGTGGTTGGGTATAGTAGAGGTCAGTGTGGTTGGGTATAGTAGAGGCTGGTGTGGTTGGGTATAGTAGGGACGAGGTCAGTGTGGTTGGGTACAGTAGAGGCTGGTGTGGTTGGGTATAGTAGGGGAGAGCTCAGTGTGGTTGGGTATAGTAGAGAAGATAAGAGAACAAAATCCAGGCTCAAGGTCTTCTCTTTAGGAGATGTATTCAACAGTGAAGCAAAGGTTTGCTTCACTGCTGAATAAATCTCCTAAAGAGAAGACCGTGTGCCTGGATTTTGTTCTCTTATCTTGTGTACCTACCATCCCTACTATTCGTGAGCACCGGCAGTTGACTATTTACTTTACACAGGTGACACGTGTGCCAGATAGCCTCCTCTATTGGGTATAGTAGAGGTCAGTGTGGTTGGGTATAGTAGAGGCTGGTGTGGTTGGGTGTAGTAGAGGCTGGTGTGGTTGGGTATAGTGGGGGAGAAATCACTGGTTCAGTATAGAGGGAGACAGGGCGGTGCGATTGGTTATAGTGGGGAAGAAGTCGTGTGGTTGGGTGTAGTGGGAGAGAAGTCAGTGTGGTGGGGAAGAAGTCGGTGTGATTGGGCATAGTGAGAGAAAGGTCTGTGTGGTTGGTTATAGTGAGGGAGAGGTTGTGTGTAGTGGTAGAGAAGTCGGTGTGGTTGTGTATACTGGGGGATAGGTCGGTGAAATTGGTTATAGTGGCGGAGAGATCTTGTGGTTGGGTGTAGTGGGAGAGAAGTCTATGTTGGGTATAGTTGAGAAGTCGTGTGGTTGGGTATAGGGAGGGAGATTTTGGTATGGTTGGGGGAGAGGTTAGTGTAGTTGATTTTATAGTGGGTGAGACGTCATGTGGTTGGGTATAGTTGAGGAGAAGCCAGTGTGGTTGTGTGTAGTGGGCGAGGAGTCGTGTGGTTGGGTATAGTGGGGGATAGGTCGGTGCAATTGGATATAGTGGCGGAGAAATCTTGTGGTTGGGTGTAGTGGGAGAGAAGTCTATGTTGGGTATAGTTGAGGAGAAGTCGTGTGGTTGGGTATAGTGAGGGAGATTTTGATGTGGTTGGATATAATGGGGAGAGATCAGTGTTTGGGAATATTAGGGGAAAGGCTGGTGTGGTTGGGTACAGTGAGAGGGTGTTGGTGTGTTTGGGTATAGTGAGGGAGAGGTCGTGGGGTTGGGTATAGTGGGGGAAATTTTGGTGTGGTTGAATGGTTGGTGGGGTACAGGAGGCACGGAAGCAGTAGTGTCGTGTAGCTCATGGTGGGTACAGGAGGCACGGAAGCAGTAGTGTAGCTCATGGTGGGGTACAGAAGGCACGGAAGCAGTAGTGTAGCTCATGGTGGGTACAGGAGGTACGGAAGCAGTAGTCTAGCTCATGGTGGGTACAGGAGGTACGGAAGCAGTAGTGTAGCTCATGGTGGGTACGGGAGCAGTAGTGTAGCTCATGGTGGGTACAGGAGGTACGGAAGCAGTAGTGTAGCTCATGGTGGGTACAGGAGGTACGGGAGCAGTAGTGTAGCTCATGGTGGGTACGGGAGCAGTAGGGTAGCTCATGGTGGGTACAGGAGGTACAGAAGCAGTAGTCTAGCTCATGGTGGGTACAGGAGGTACAGAAGCAGTAGTGTAGCTCATGGTGGGTACAAGAGGTACGGGAGCAGTAGTGTAGCTCATGGTGGGTACAGGAGGGGAAGCAGTAGTGTAGCTCATGGTGGGTACGGGAGCAGTAGTGTAGCTCATGGTGGGTACAGAAGGTACAGAAGCAGTAGTGTAGCTCATGGGGGGTACGGAAGCAGTAGTGTAGCTCATGGTGGGTACAGGAGGTACGGGAGCAGTAGTGTAGCTCATGGTGGGTACAGGAGGTACGGAAGCAGTAGGGTAGCTCATGGTGGGTACAGGAGGTACGGGAGCAGTAGTGTAGCTCATGGTGGGTATGGGAGCAGTAGGGTAGCTCATGGTGGGTACAGGAGGCACGGAAGCAGTATTGTAGCTCATGGTGGGTACAGGAGGTACGGAAGCAGTAGTGTAGCTCATGGTGGGTACGGGAGGCACGGAAGCAATAGTGTAGCTCATGGTGGGTACAGGATGTACGGGAGCAGTAGTGTAGCTCATGGTGGGTACAGGAGGTACGGGAGCAGTAGGGTAGCTCATGGTGGGTACAGGAGGTACGGAAGCAGTAGTGTAGCTCATGGTGGGTACAGGAGGCACGGAAGCAGTAGTGTAGCTCATGGTGGGTACGGGCGCAGTAGTGTAGCTCATGGTGGGTACAGGAGGTACGGAAGCAGTAGTGTAGCTCATAGTGGGTACAGGAGGTACGGAAGCAGTGGGGTACAGGAGGTACGGAAGCAATAATGTAGCTCATGGTGGGTACAGGAGGTACGGAAGCAGTAGGGTAGCTCATGGTGGGTACGGGAGCAGTAGGGTAGCTCATGGTGGGTACAGGAGGTACGGAAGCAGTAGGGTAGCTCATGGTGGGTACAGGAGGTATGGAAGCAGTAGTGTAGCTCATAGTGGGAACGAGAGCAGTAGGGTAGCTCATGGTGGGTACAGGAGGTACGGAAGCAGTAGTGTAGCTCATGGTGGGTACAGGAGGTACGGAAGCAGTAGGGTAGCTCATGGTGGGTACGGGAGCAGTAGTGTAGCTCATGGTGGGTACAGGAGGTACGGAAGCAGTAGTGTAGCTCATGGTGGGTACAGGAGGTACGGGAGCAGTAGTGTAGCTCATGGTGGGTACGGGAGCAGTAGGGTAGCTCATGGTGGGTACAGGAGGTACGGGAGCAGTAGGGTAGCTCATGGTGGGTACGGGAGCAGTAGGGTAGCTCATGGTGGGTACAAGAGGTACGGAAGCAGTAGTGTAGCTCATGGTGGGTACAGGAGGTACGGGAGCAGTAGGGTAGCTCATGGTGGGTACAAGAGGTACGGAAGCAGTAGTGTAGCTCATGGTGAGTACAGGAGGTACGGGAGCAGTAGTGTAGCTCATGGTGGGTACGGGAGCAGTAGGGTAGCTCATGGTGGGTACAGGAGGTACGGGAGCAGTAGTGTAGCTCATGGTGGGTACGGGAGCAGTAGTGTAGCTCATGGTGGGTACAGGAGGTACGGAAGCAGTAGTGTAGCTCATGGTGGGTACAGGAGGTACGGAAGCAGTAGGGTAGCTCATGTTGGGTACGGGAGCAGTAGGGTAGCTCATGGTGGGTACAGGAGGTACGGAAGCAGTAGGGTAGCTCATGGTGGGTACGGGAGCAGTAGGGTAGCTCATGGTGGGTACAGGAGGTACGGGAGCAGTAGGGTAGCTCATGGTGGGTACAGGAGGTACGGAAGCAGTAGTGTAGCTCATGGTGGGTACAGGAGCAGTAGGGTAGCTCATGGTGGGTACAGGAGGTACGGAAGCAGTAGTGTAGCTCATGGTGGGTACAGGAGGTACGGAAGCAGTAGGGTAGCTCATGGTGGGTACAGGAGTAGTAGTGTAGCTCATGGTGGGTACGGGAGCAGTAGGGTAGCTCATGGTGGGGTACAGGAGGTACGGAAGCAGTAGTGTAGCTCATGGTGGGTACAGGAGGCACGGAAGCAGTAGTGTTGCTCATGGTGGGTACGGGAGCAGTAGTGTAGCTCATGGTGGGTACAGGAGGTACGGAAGCAGTAGTGTAGCTCATGGTGGGTACGGGAGCAGTAGTGTAGCTCATGGTGGGTACAGGATGTACGGAAGCAGTGGGGTACAGGAGGTACGGAAGCAATAATGTAGCTCATGGTGGGTACAGGAGGTACGGAAGCAGTAGGGTAGCTCATGGTGGGTACAGGAGGTACGGAAGCAGTAGTGTAGCTCATGGTGGGTACGGGAGCAGTAGGGTAGCTCATGGTGGGTACAGGAGGTACGGAAGCAGTAGTGTAGCTCATGGTGGGTACGGGAGCAGTAGGGTAGCTCATGGTGGGTACAGGAGGTACGGGAGCAGTAGGGTAGCTCATGGTGGGTACAGGAGGTACGGAAGCAGTAGGGTAGCTCATAGTGGGTACGGGAGCAGTAGGGTAGCTCATGGTGGGTACAGGAGGTACGGGAGCAGTAGTGTAGCTCATGGTGGGTACAGGAGGTACGGAAGCAGTAGTGTAGCTCATGGTGGGTACAGGAGGTACGGGAGCAGTAGGGTAGCTCATGGTGGGTACAGGAGCTACGGGAGCAGTAGTGTAGCTCATGGTGGGTACAGGAGGTACGGGAGCAGTAGGGTAGCTCATGTTGGGTACGGGAGCAGTAGGGTAGCTCATGGTGGGTACAGGAGGTACGGGAGCAGTAGGGTAGCTCATGGTGGGTACAGGAGGTACAGAAGCAGTAGTGTAGCTCATGGTGGGTACAGGAGGTACGGAAGCAGTAGTGTAGCTCATGGTGGGTACGGGAGCAGTAGTGTAGCTCATGGTGGGTACAGGAGGTACGGAAGCAGTAGGGTAGCTCATGGTGGGTACGGGAGCAGTAGGGTAGCTCATGGTGGGTACAGGAGGTACGGGAGCAGTAGGGTAGCTCATGGTGGGTACAGGAGGTACGGAAGCAGTAGTGTAGCTCATGGTGGGTACAGGAGGTACGGAAGCAGTAGGGTAGCTCATGGTGGGTACGGGAGCAGTAGGGTAGCTCATGGTGGGTACAGGAGGCACGGAAGCAGTAGTGTAACTCATGGTGGGTACGGGAGCAGTAGGGTAGCTCATGGTGGGTACAGGAGGTACGGAAGCAGTAGGGTAGCTCATGGTGGGTACAGGAGGTACGGAAGCAGTAGGGTAGCTCATGGTGAGTACGGGAGGTACGGGAGCAGTAGGGTAGCTCATGGTGGGTACAGGAGGTACGGAAGCAGTAGTGTAGCTCATGGTGGGTACAGGAGGTACGGAAGCAGTAGTGTAGCTCATGGCGGGTACGGGAGCAGTAGGGTAGCTCATGGTGGGTACAGGAGGCACGGAAGCAGTAGTGTAGCTCATGGTGGGGTACAGGAGGTACGGAAGCAGTAGGGTAGCTCACGGTGGGTACGGGAGCAGTAGGGTAGCTCATGGTGGGTACAGGAGGTACGGAAGCAGTAGTGTAGCTCATGGTGGGTACGGGAGCAGTAGGGTAGCTCATGGTGGGTACAGGAGGCACGGAAGCAGTAGTGTAGCTCATGGTGGGTACGGGAGCAGTAGGGTAGCTCATGGTGGGTACAGGAGGTACGGAAGCAGTAGGGTAGCTCATGGTGGGTACAGGAGGTACGGGAGCAGTAGGGTAGCTCATGGTGGGTACAGGAGGTACGGGAGCAGTAGGGTAGCTCATGGTGGGTACAGGAGGTACGGGAGCAGTAGGGTAGCTCATGGTGGGTACGGGAGCAGTAGTGTAGCTCATGGTGGGTACAGGAGGTACGGGAGCAGTAGGGTAGCTCATGGTGGGTACGGGAGCAGTAGGGTAGCTCATGGTGGGTACAGGAGGTACGGGAGCAGTAGGGTAGCTCATGGTGGGTACGGGAGCAGTAGGGTAGCTCATGGTGGGTACGGGAGCAGTAGGGTAGCTCATGGTGGGTACAGGAGGCACGGAAGCAGTAGTGTAGCTCATGGTGGGCACAGAAGCAGTAGTGTAGCTCATGGTGGGTACAGGAGGTACGGGAGCAGTAGGGTAGCTCATGGTGGGTACGGGAGCAGTAGGGTAGCTCATGGTGGGTACAGGAGGTATGGAAGCAGTAGGGTAGCTCATGGTGGGTACAGGAGATACGGAAGCAGTAGGGTAGCTCATGGTGGGTACGGGAACAGTAGGGTAGCTCATGGTGGGTACAGGAGGTACGGAAGCAGTAGGGTAGCTCATGGTGGGTACGGATCAGTAGGGTAGCTCATGGTGGGTACAGGAGGTACGGAAGCAGTAGGGTAGCTCATGGTGGGTACGGGAGCAGTAGTGTAGCTCATGGTGGGTACAGGAGGTACGGATCAGTAGGGTAGCTCATGGTGGGTACAGGAGGTACGGAAGCAGTAGGGTAGCTCATGGTGGGTACAGGAGGTACGGGAGCAGTAGGGTAGCTCATGGTGGGTACAGGAGGTACGGGAGCAGTAGGGTAGCTCATGGTGGGTACAGGAGGTACGGGAGCAGTAGGGTAGCTCATGGTGGGTACGGGAGCAGTAGTGTAGCTCATGGTGGGTACAGGAGGTACGGGAGCAGTAGGGTAGCTCATGGTGGGTACGGGAGCAGTAGGGTAGCTCATGGTGGGTACAGGAGGTACGGGAGCAGTAGGGTAGCTCATGGTGGGTACGGGAGCAGTAGGGTAGCTCATGGTGGGTACGGGAGCAGTAGGGTAGCTCATGGTGGGTACAGGAGGCACGGAAGCAGTAGTGTAGCTCATGGTGGGCACAGAAGCAGTAGTGTAGCTCATGGTGGGTACAGGAGGTACGGGAGCAGTAGGGTAGCTCATGGTGGGTACGGGAGCAGTAGGGTAGCTCATGGTGGGTACAGGAGGTATGGAAGCAGTAGGGTAGCTCATGGTGGGTACAGGAGATACGGAAGCAGTAGGGTAGCTCATGGTGGGTACGGGAACAGTAGGGTAGCTCATGGTGGGTACAGGAGGTACGGAAGCAGTAGGGTAGCTCATGGTGGGTACGGATCAGTAGGGTAGCTCATGGTGGGTACAGGAGGTACGGAAGCAGTAGGGTAGCTCATGGTGGGTACGGGAGCAGTAGTGTAGCTCATGGTGGGTACAGGAGGTACGGATCAGTAGGGTAGCTCATGGTGGGTACAGGAGGTACGGAAGCAGTAGTGTAGCTCATGGTGGGTACAGGAGGCACGGAAGCAGTAGTGTAGCTCATGGTGGGTACAGGAGGTACGGGAGCAGTAGGGTAGCTCATGTTGGGTACGGGAGCAGTAGGGTAGCTCATGGTGGGTACGGGAGCAGTAGGGTAGCTCATGGTGGGTACAGGAGGTACGGAAGCAGTAGTGTTGCTCATGGTGGGTACGGGAGCAGTAGGGTAGCTCATGGTGGGTACAGGAGGTACGGAAGCAGTAGGGTAGCTCATGGTGGGTACAGGAGGTACGGAAGCAGTATGCATATTTGTTAAGAGAGATGGAACTAAAGTGAAACATTTCATAGAAAAATTTGGATTTCAACGTTTGAGATTAAATGAAAGTCTGTGAAACCTGATTCTACAAAACAGAATCAAGTAAATGATCAGAAGTGTAAGGCAAGAATTCACTACTAAAATATTAAGAAGCATCTAATATACCTGTTTTTTTTTAAACTAATTATGAATTAATTGGACAGTCATTAATTATCCCTGATTTATTTTTAAACTTGATTATGTGGATATTGGTTATTTTGCCACTCTTCTCCACGCCTCACCATTTGCTAGTCCGGATCCCCTGCAGCATATGGCTCCTGAATGCAATATGTCCCATATGTGAAGCAGCATAGTGACTGAACGTCACCAGCTGGGGCTGACGCGCTGGGACTCCGAGCCTGTCCTGGAGGGTGAGCGACATGACTAAGTCAATCACAGCTTAATGCTCACTCACACAATCACAGCTTAATGCTCACTCACACAATCACAGCTTCATGCTCACTCACACAATCTCAGCTTAATGCTCACTCACACAATCACAGCTTAATGCTCACTCACACAATCACAGCTTAATGCTCATTCACACAATCTCAGCTTAATGCTCACTCACACAATCACAGCTTAATGCTCATTCACACAATCACAGTTTAATGCTCACTCACACAATCACAGCTTAATGCTCATTCACACAATCACAGCTTAATGCTCACTCACACAATCACAGCTTAATGCTCACTCACACAATCACAGCTTAATGCTCACTCACACAATCTCAGCTTAATGCTCACTCACACAATCACAGCTTCATGCTCACTCACACAATCGCAGCTTAATGCTCACTCACACAATCTCAGCTTAATGCTCACTCACACAATCTCAGCTTAATGCTCACTCACACAATCACAGCTTAATGCTCACTCACACAATCTCAGTTTAATGCTCATTTACACAATCTCAGCTTAATGCTCACTCACACAATCTCAGCTTAATGCTCACTCACACAATCTCACCTTAATGCTCATTCACACAATCGCAGCTTAATGCTCACTCACACAATCACAGCTTAATGCTCACTCACACAATCACTGGCAGATGTACAAATGTAAACACTCATCTCACAATTGCTCTCTCTCTATTTTTATTCTCTCTTTCTAATCTCTTCCGTGTTCTCCCTTTTATCCCATTAAACGTGTCACTGTCATTGGGCCATTGGGGTGGCACTTGGGATATGTCACTACCATTAGGTCTCCCTGGGTCCTACGTGTCATCGTCATTAGGTGACACGTCTCCTGCGTGTGACTGTGCCACGCATGCGGCCTGCGTGCTTTATCTGGGCCGGTTTCGCTCTGTTTCCCCCGCGTTGCTTGTTCATCCTGCGTGTTACTCTGTTACTCTGAGGGCTGAGTTAACGTTAATCTCTTTAAGTCTCTGTATAGTTCCCCGGGCTGATACAATTACCAGCTCTGCATGTCTCGAGCTGCTGGGCGTCTCCTGATAATTACGATGCGCAGGTCACAGCGCCGTCTCATCCTAACCCACAGGACCAGCTTCTACCTGTGCCGGTTATTACCAGAAGCCCCCCCGAGCCACACTACATTTTACAGGTTCAATGCCCAGGGACACCTCATGGGGTGAAGTCCCTTTACTTCCCTGTACATCAGAAGCTAACATTTTACCGTTATGGTTATTAGGGGAACATCCCCGTTTGGACTCGGATCACAAATGTTAGTGTCAAACCCTCCGGCTGTTTATAAGTGCCGGGGAATATTGACGTAACCGTATTTTTGTAGGGAGTCAGAACTATGGCGGATTTTGTAACCGTCGCCTGAGTTACTGATCCCAGATCAGTGCGGCCTCGGAATCCGTGCTGCGTTCCCACCTCGTGTAGCGCTGATCCGCGGGACCTGGCGGGAGCGACGCGTTGGGGAAACGCCGCGGATTTATCGCTGCACTTTGTGGCGTCGGTGACTCTAACGAATGAAAACATTTGTATGAAACAGACGCGATATGAACCTCCAAGGACTGAAGGGAGATTTGGGGACCGGTCTCCCCACGTTTCTCTCGCTGACACTCTTATTTATGCCCCTGGACGTGCTGATGCTGTTTGCTGGCGATGATCCTGTGATCTGCAGCCCGGCGACAATTCTAAGATAATAAACACGGGGGTCATTCTGTAAAACCGCCATTCCCTAATAACCCTCTGAGGGCTGGCCCCCAGCGTCAGTCTTCCTGCTCCTTTTTCTAAGGGACATCACGTCTGAACTCGATCGATGGGGGCGTGGATTAGAAGGAGGACCCCAACCCTCCGTTCGGTCATCGCGAGGTCTGGGACTCAAAGGGTTAAATGACCCCCAAGTTTAAATCACTCACATATTTAAAGGTACAATGACCCCGATATGACTTATCCTGGAGGTGACATTTCTGTGAGGCCCTTTTAAAGCAGTTTGTCAACCTTCTTTTTATTTATTCTTCACTCCACTAGGCAGCACCGGGCTGTTTTCCGTGCAGAATACAAAGGGTGTTATCAGGCCACAAATATTATCTGAATCTTCTCAGGTAAAATTCTCTGAGGTTTATTTATGTCACGAAGTGAGAGTGGGGATCAGAGCCATTTGCATTCCGGTTTCTGGCACATTGTGTGGGAATTACATACACAGTTGAAAAAAGATCAATGAGCACAAAAAACTAGAGTTGGAAACAGATCCAGCAATGGGAAGTAATGTGTAACAAATAACAAAGAAACGCGCGGGGGAAGGGATCCGGCAATGGGAAGTAATGTGTAACAAATAACAAAGAAACGCGCGGGGGAAGGGATCCGGCAATGGGAAGAAATGTGTAACAAATAACAAAGAAACGCGCGTGGGAAGTGATCCCGCAATGGGAAGAAATGTGTAACAAATAACAAAGAAACGCGCGTGGGAAGTGATCCGGCAATGGGAAGTAATGTGTAACAAATAACAAAGAAACGCGCGGGGGAAGGGATCCGGCAATGGGAAGAAATGTGTAACAAATAACAAAGAAACGCGCGGGGGAAGTGATCCGGCAATGGGAAGAAATGTGTAACAAATAACAAAGAAACGCGCGGGGGAAGGGATCCGGCAATGGGAAGAAATGTGTAACAAATAACAAAGAAACGCGCGTGGGAAGTGATCCGGCAATGGGAAGAAATGTATAACAAAGAAACGCGCGTGGGAAGTGATCCGGCAATGGGAAGAAATGTGTAACAAATAACAAAGAAACGCGCGTGGGAAGTGATCCGGCAATGGGAAGAAATGTGTAACAAATAACAAAGAAACGCGCGTGGGAAGTGATCCGGCAATGGGAAGAAATGTGTAACAAATAACAAAGAAACGCGCGTGGGAAGTGATCCGGTTACACCCCTCTAATATCTGTATATCCAATCTCCGTACCACTTATTTTCTTACTTATGTCGGGCAGAAAATGGCGCTTCAGCGTATTCCCTTCACATAAATCCTAATAAAACACAGCAGTGCTGCCAAGGATACAGGGATCTGTCTGTCTCAATGTCTCGTACAGAGGTAACCCTGCTCCTAGGGATCATAGCGGCAATATAAGTCAGATCTCGGAGAGGTCACAGTGAGGGATAGCTTCGAGGGGCGGTCAAGGGAATTTTATTCACATCAATATATCTGTAAAAGCGACCTGATATATATATATTCTGAATATACATCGTTATCTTCAGCCCGTGTCGATCCGCTGCAGGATGAAGCCTCCCCAATGACCCCCTGGTACAGTACTCTGACGGAGCGTGGTGGCCACGGGACTAGGGGCGTCGAATTGTACAGTGGCGACCTACCCGCCATTTTAATTTCTTCCCCTTTGTGTGATGTCACAGACTTCTATTTGTAGGTTTCAAACCTTCATTCTTTTAGTTGTCTCTTCAGGTAATACCCAGCATGCATCTCTCTATACCTCTTTGGGTAATACCCAGCATGCATCTCTCCATACTTCTTTGGCCGCGATTATAATGCGTGCAACGGTGCGTGCGGCACGTACATACCTCACCTCTATCAGGCCGGTCATAGTGCGCACGACCGCGCGGCAGATTTTTGAACAGACAAAAGAATGTGTTTATTCGTGTCACGGCCGCGTCACGTGAGCGGTTCAGCCAATGAGAGCGAACCTGCCTGGTGATGTCACGGCCACGGATCTCTCAGGGCGACAGGCCCGCGCCTGAATTATCTTCGCACGTAGGGTGCAAGTTTCACATCCGTACGAGAGCACAGGATGGACACACTGGCCGGAAAGTCCCACGAGAGCACGGGATGGACACACTGGCCAGAAAGTCCCACGAGAGCACGGGATGGACACACTGGCCGGAAAGTCCCACGAGAGCACGGGATGGACACACTGGCCAGAAAGTCCCACGAGAGCACGGGATGGACACACTGGCCAGAAAGTCCCACGAGAGCACAGGTTGGACACACTAGCCGGAAAGTCCCACGAGAGCACGGGATGGACACACTGGCCGGAAAGTCCCACGAGAGCACGGGATGGACACACTGGCCGGAAAGTCCCACGAGAGCACGGGATGGACACACTGGCTAGAAAGTCCCACGAGAGCACGGGATGGACACACTGGCCAGAAAGTCCCACGAGAGCACAGGATGGACACACTGGCCGGAAAGTCCCACGAGAGCACGGGATGGACACACTGGCCAGAAAGTCCCACGAGAGCACGGGATGGACACACTGGCCAGAAAGTCCCACGAGAGCACGGGATGGACACACTGGCCGGAAAGTCCCACGAGAGCACGGGATGGACACACTGGCCAGAAAGTCCCACGAGAGCACGGGATGGACACACTGGCCGGAAAGTCCCACGAGAGCACGGGTTGGACACACTGGCCAGAAAGTCCCACGAGAGCACGGGATGGACACACTGGCCAGAAAGTCCCACTAGAGCACGGGATGGACACACTGGCCGGAAAGTCCCACGAGAGCACGGGATGGACACACTGGCCAGAAAGTCCCACGAGAGCACGGGATGGACACACTGGCCGGAAAGTCCCACGAGAGCACGGGATGGACACACTGGCCGGAAAGTCCCACGAGAGCACGGGATGGACACACTGGCCAGAAAGTCCCACGAGAGCACGGGATGGACACACTGGCCAGAAAGTCCCACGAGAGCACAGGATGGACACACTGGCCGGAAAGTCCCACGAGAGCACGGGATGGACACACTGGCCAGAAAGTCCCACGAGAGCACGGGATGGACACACTGGCCAGAAAGTCCCACGAGAGCACGGGATGGACACACTGGCCAGAAAGTCCCACAAGAGCACGGGATGGACACGCTGGCCGGAAAGTCCCACGAGAGCACGGGATGGACACACTGGCCAGAAAGTCCCACGAGAGCACGGGATGGACACACAGGCCGGAAAGTCCCACGAGAGCACGGGATGGACACACTGGCCGGAAAGTCCCACGAGAGCACGGGATGGACACACTGGCCGGAAAGTCCCACGAGAGCACGGGGTGGACACACTGGCCGGAAAGTCCCACGAGAGCACGGGATGGACACACTGGCCAGAAAGTCCCACGAGAGCACGGGATGGACACACTGGCCGGAAAGTCCCACGAGAGCACGGGATGGACACACTGGCCAGAAAGTCCCACGAGAGCACGGGATGGACACACTGGCCGGAAAGTCCCACGAGAGCACGGGATGGACACACTGGCCGGAAAGTCCCACGAGAGCACGGGATGGACACACTGGCCGGAAAGTCCCACGAGAGCACGGGATGGACACACTGGCCGGAAAGTCCCACGAGAGCACGGGATGGACACACTGGCCAGAAAGTCCCACGAGAGCACGGGATGGACACACTGGCCAGAAAGTCCCACGAGAGCACGGGATGGACACACTGGCCAGAAAGTCCCACAAGAGCACGGGATGGACACACTGGCCAGAAAGTCCCACGAGAGCACAGGATGGACACACTGGCCGGAAAGTCCCACGAGAGCACGGCGATGGACACACTGGACAGAAAGTCCCACGAGAGCACGGGATGGACACACTGGCCGGAAAGTCCCACGAGAGCACGGGATGGACACACTGGCCAGAAAGTCCCACGAGAGCACGGGATGGACACACTGGCCGGAAAGTCCCACGAGAGCACGGGATGGACACACTGGCCAGAAAGTCCCACGAGAGCACGAGATGGACACACTGGCCAGAAAGTCCCACGAGAGCACGGGATGGACACACTGGCCAGAAAGTCCCACGAGAGCACGGGATGGACACACTGGCCGGAAAGTCCCACGAGAGCACGGGATGGACACACTGGCCAGAAAGTCCCACGAGAGCACGGGATGGACACACTGGCCGGAAAGTCCCACGAGAGCACGGGATGGACACACTGGCCGGAAAGTCCCACGAGAGCACGGGATGGACACACTGGCCAGAAAGTCCCACGAGAGCACGGGATGGACACACTGGCCAGAAAGTCCCACGAGAGCACGGGATGGACACACTGGCCGGAAAGTCCCACGAGAGCACGGGATGGACACACTGGCCAGAAAGTCCCACGAGAGCACGGGATGGACACACTGGCCGTAAAGTCCCACGAGAGCACGGCATGGACACACTGGCCAGAAAGTCCCACGAGAGCACGGGATGGACACACTGGCCAGAAAGTCCCACGAGAGCACGGGATGGACACACTGGCCAGAAAGTCCCACGAGAGCACGGGATGGACACACTGGCCGGAAAGTCCCACGAGAGCACGGGATGGACACACTGGCCGGAAAGTCCCACGAGAGCACGGGATGGACACACTGGCCAGAAAGTCCCACGAGAGCACGGGATGGACACACTGGCCAGAAAGTCCCACGAGAGCACGGGATGGACACACTGGCCAGAAAGTCCCACGAGAGCACGGGATGGATACACTGGCCAGAAAGTCCCACGAGAGCACGGGATGGACACACTGGCCGGAAAGTCCCACGAGAGCACGGGATGGACACACTGGCCGGAAAGTCCCACGAGAGCACGGGATGGACACACTGGCCAGAAAGTCCCACGAGAGCACGGGATGGACACACTGGCCGGAAAGTCCCACGAGAGCACGGGATGGACACACTGGCCGGAAAGTCCCACGAGAGCACGGGATGGACACACTGGCCAGAAAGTCCCATGAGAGCACGGGATGGACACTGGCCAGAAAGTCCCACGAGAGCACGGGATGGACACACTTGTTTATTCCAAGTGCTCCATCCCATATTCATTCTCCTATTGATTTGTATTCACAAAGGTTCCCATCCCTTGTTACCTGCCGGCCAAGGAAGACCCAGCCAAACATGAGTAGCGATCAGTAGCTGACCACACGTTCCCAGAATGCTGTGTGTCTGTGTTATATATTGTCCACATTTTATGACATGATGTAAAATATGAGTGCAGGGTTTGGCTTCCAATTAGCTAAATCCACCGGTCTGGCAGAGTTATAACAGCGCACACACACACAGCGCTGTCTTATAATTGGTGTGCGGTTAACTGAGGTGTTTACAACAATATAGTGGGGTCAGACTCAGAGATAATTGCAGCTTATGTACTACACATAATAATATAGTTACCAATCCCAGCCCCGGTGAGGCACGGTGTCAGCCCCGGTGAGGCCCGGTGTCCATAGATCTGACTGAAGTCCGATGGCCCTGTGACAAAGTCCTTTAATATGAGACCTTCACCGCCCGGTTACAACCTGAACATTTAAATACTTTTCTTGCTTTTTTACAGTGTTGATTTTAAGAACCTTCAAAAACAAATTGGAACGTGTGACTGCTGGAAAGGTAGAAAGACTCCGTGTGGGCACCTTATGATGTCATTTATTACGCTTAGCTCTCCGTCAATGACATGAAGATACAACGTAACGAAAATGATCCAGCCGCAGATACTGCTAACACTGGTACATGCCCGGACCTATGTCCCTTTCTCCATCCAACATTAGCCGTTTCCCCGGACCTCAAAATAAATCTCTCTCACAAATTGTGGGGTTAAACGGCCGCGGCTTTTATCAGAATTACATCGCCATTTAGGCCTGATTCCATTGCCCCCACCACCGTGGTCTGTGACCCTTGAGACCACCATCAACCACCACTTAAACCCACTAGCCATGCTAGCATAGCCAGACACACCTCGTGGCGAACCTAGGCCAACTGGAATGACCCAGACACGCCCATCACCCTAACCTTGGCTTGCCACTGCCCCACCATATAAACCTCCAAATTCATGCTGTATTCCACCGGCCAGGTGAAGCCCAGCCAGGAGAAGCCCAGCCAGGTGAAGCTCAGCCAGATTAAGCCCGGCCAGGTGAATGCCGATCGGATGAAGCCCGGCCAGGTGAATGCTGATCAGATGAAGCCTTACCAAGTCAATGCCGATGAGATGAAGCCTGGTCAGGTGAAGCCCGGCCAGGTGAATGCCGATGAGATGAAGCCCGGTCAGGTGAATGACGATCGAATGAAGCCCGGTCAGGTGAATGCCGATCGGATGAAGCCCGGTCAGGTGAATACTGATCAGATAAAGCCCGGTCAGGTGAAGCCCGGCCAGGTGAATGCCGATTGGATGAAGCCCGGCCAGGTGACGCCCACCACCGGCAGCGGTGACAAACAACCCATTCCCATCCCCCAACGTTTTGTTTATTTTCTCTTTTTTTGTTTACTTCGTGTACCTGTACAAATCCTCCCCCACCGGGGACGGGCTTCTGGAAATCACTACGGTGATACCCTCACCTGATCCTCTTTTAAACCCCTTCCCTAATCTACTGTCCTCTCACTTAACTCTTTCCTCTTCAAGTGACCTTGCCCTCATCAGGACCCCCTTTCTTAACTGTCCTGGGGGGTCTTCCCGGCTAAAGAAACTCAGTCTGAAATGAAAACTTTATATTAAAGGGTCAGCTGAACCTAGAGGCTAAAAGAAACCCTTACAAATATATATAGTTTAGTGTAATTAGCGTCCTTACTTCAATCCCCCATAAAGTATCAGTCTAACTTATTTCTATCTTGTGAAAAATGAATCTGTTTCTGACGGGAACACTGAAACCAAAACATAATCAATAAGCTGATCTGTGTGACTAATGATGGCACCATAACAAAGTATGAACAGAGGAGGGAGAGGGAGAAACGGGCCTGATTCTTATTATTGGACTAAAAAGTGTGACAATTATTTGAATTGACTTCTACTTGTCTGATTTTTTAGAGAAAGGGAGAGTTGGCTTCATTTGATGGATTTAACTTGTCCTTAGTTCAGTTTTATCTTCCTCAACACCCCAGTTTGCTGCCACCAAATGGTCCCTGCCACAGGCAGAGCCATAAAGGACACCGCAGGAGGTGACAGCTGGACAGCAGGGACGCAGAACACTGACCGCCCGTTACTTGGGATGAATTTGCCGGATTATTTTTACTTGATTGATACTTAGTCTTGATCTGTTACGCACATACAGTTATTGCTGAACACGAAAACACTTTCTCTTCATAGACGGGGGGTCCTGCAGCATCTATCTTTATCCAGAATAATGGCCCACAGTATTAACAGCACTGGAAGGTTCTAGAGAGAGCGCAGCGCAGTGTCCGAGGAATGACCCGCCGCACGCATATAATGGGACCAAGCCCAGCTCCTCCTTTCATCCCTCTCTATAGCATCATAAATCTCAGCCCCGTCTGATTTTAAGTAGCCGTGTCCAGTGACCGATCTGCATGCCATGTTGGGTGATGACCAACTTTTGTGCCGTGCACGGAATGTTCCAGGCACTGGATCGCCACGCTCACTCCGGCGGAGAATAGATTGGGGACGTGTCTCTGGGTTTATTTCGCGACGTCTCTGGGCTGCAAGATCTTTGACAAATATGGAGCTGCTCCCCCCCCCCCAATATTGCACCACCTGTTTTTCACCCCCCATTTTGCATTTCTGTGTGTGGTACGATTCTGGTCTCATTCAGTCCCCGACCAGTTCGAATGAATGCGTAGAATAAAGGGTGAGAACGGGGCTCGGGAAATGGCGACGCTACTGCCTTCCAAACCCAGGACATCAGGTCAGAGATAAGGCCAGGTAATGAACGAGGCTCGTCGTAGAGTAATACAGATACACGCGATCCTGCATGGGGAAAACAGCATGATTTCCAACATCTTATTAATGTATTTCAGGGGGGCTCCAGTCCTCAAGCCTCCCCCCAACAGGAAGTCGAAGACTGAGCCTCTGATTGAGCCATCTATGCGGAAGCAGTGAGTGATTGGGCTACCTGTGTTGAAGCAGGCACTTATTTATCCACCTATGCTGAAGCAGGTACTGATTGAGCCACCTGTGCTGAAGCAGGGATATCCTGAACACCTGACCTGTTGGGGGGGGGCTTGAGGACTGGAGTTGATTCAGTAGGACTTCACGTCAGTGCTCTGCTATTTCCAGCGAAGAATGAGTACCTTTCTCTTTTCTCCGGGGCCCGCATTGGACCGTATGCACGGTGGGACTTTGCCTTTAAGAATAACTCGGCCTGGGACGGAAATAAGTCTCGTGTCAGTGGGACCTGGATCAGAGGGAACGTTCCCGACAGGAACACAGGGGGGGGGGCTATTTTACAACCCAGAGTGTGTGACGGGCAGGGGTATCGAATGTAGCACAACAACCCCCATGGGACGGAGTGGGCGGGGCGGTGCGAGGGTGCAGAGTACCACTTTATATCCGCTGAGTATACCCAGTCTCGAGAATGTAACCCCTTGGGTGCTGGATGATCTAGGCGTTGCTGTCTTAAAACCCCTGCTGTGGTTCTGTATAACAGTTACATCATGGGGGCAGGGGGCAGGGCGGGGTACCGGGCAGGGAGATGGGGCGGGTACGGGGCAGGGGGAGGGGATGGGACGGGGCAGGAGGACAGGGAGATGGGGCGGGAACCGGGCAGGGGGAACGGGGTAGGAGAAGGCAGAGGGACAGGGAGGGGAAGGAGGATGGGGCACGGGGAAGGGGCAGGGCGGTGGAATGGGGCAGAGACCTGGACGGGGCAGGGACCGGGCAGGGGGACAGGGTACGGGGAAGGACAAGGCAGGTGTATGGGGAGGGGACCAGGCAGGTGTATGGGGAGGGGACTGGGAAGGGGGGCTTTTCAATAAATGTAAAGGTTACAGAGAAGGAGGGTTTTTGGAGATTAAAGGAGAACATCAGGCTTTGGATAAAGTGTCAGGGACCCTGGGACATCTTCCAAGTCCCTGTGGTTTATTGTATTGTATGTCTTTATTTATATAGCGCCATAAATGTACATAGCGCTTCACAGTAGTAATACATGTGGTAATCAAATAAATAACAGATAATATAAATAACAGATCATGGGAAGAAGCGCTTCAGACATAAAAATAACATTAAGGAAGAGGAGTCCCTGCCCCGAGGAGCTTACAATCTAATTGGTATGTAGGGAGAACGTACAGAGACAGTAGGAGGGAGTTCTGGTAAGTGCGTCTGCAGGGGGCCAAGCTTTATGTATCGTGTTCAGAATATCCACAGTGCTATTCGTATGCTTCTTTAAGCAGATGTGTCTTAAGGTGGGTCTTAAAGGTGGATAGAGAGGGTGCTAGTCGGGTACTGAGGGGAAGGGCATTCCAGAGGTGCGGGGCAGAAAGTGAGAAAGGTTTAAAGCGGGAGAGAGCTTTAGATACAAAGGGGGTAGAAAGAAGACATCCTTGAGAAGAACGCAAGAGTCGGGATGGTGCATAGCGAGAAATTAGGGCTAAAATGTAAGGAGGGGCAGAAGAATGTAAAGCTTTAAAAGTGAGCAGTAGAATTGAGTGTGAGATACATGATTTAATCGGAAGCCAGGAGAGGTATTTCATGAGGGGAGA
Organism: Ascaphus truei; assembly: GCF_040206685.1. Taxonomy (NCBI): domain Eukaryota; kingdom Metazoa; phylum Chordata; class Amphibia; order Anura; family Ascaphidae; genus Ascaphus; species Ascaphus truei. Next base: position 5,593,098 of record NC_134487.1, read on the forward strand.
TGCTGAGACAGATCTAGGAAAGAGTAGAGTGATTCTGGCAGAAGTGTTTAGGATAGATTGTAGGGGAGACAGGTGAGAGCCAGGAAGGCCGGACAGCAGGAGGTTGCAGTAATCGAGACGTGAGAGAATGAGGGCCTGAGTCAGAGTTTTAGCAGTTGAGTAACAGAGGAAAGGGCGTATCTTTGTAATATTGCGGAGGAAAAAGCGACAAGTTTTAGAAACGTTTTGAATATGAGAGGAGAATGAGAGAGAGGAATAAAGTGTGACCCCTAGGCAGCGTGCTTGGGCTACTGGGTGAATGATCGTATTTCTAACAGTAATGTGGAAGGAGGTAGTAGGGCCAGGTTTGGGAGGAAGTATAAGGAGCTCTGTTTTTGCCATGTTAAGTTTCAGTCGGCGGAGGGCCATCCAGGATAATATTCCAGAGAGGCATTCAGAAACTTTGGTCTGTATAGCAGGTGTAAGGTCAGGGGTTGAAAGGTAAATTTGTGTGTCGTCAGCATAGAGGTGATATTTAAACCCAAAAGATGTGATTAGGTCACCTAGAGAGAGTGTGTAAAGAGAAAAGAGAAGGGGTCCCAGGACAGAGCCCTGGGGTACCCCCACAGAGAGATCAATAGAGGAGGAGGTGTTAGCAAAAGAGACACTGAAAGTACGATTGGAGAGGTAAGAGGAGATCCAGGATAGAGCTTTTTTACGAATACCAAGAGTATGGAGAATGTGAAGGAGAAGAGGGTGGTCCACTGTGTCGAATGATGCAGAGAGGTCGAGTAATATGAGCAGAGTGTAATGACCTCTGTCTTTGGCAGCATGGAGGTCGTCAGTTATTTTAGTGAGGGCTGTTGCAGTAGAGTGAGCAGTGCGGAAGCCAGATTGTAGAGGGTCTAGGAGAGAATAGGAGGTGAGAAAATGGAGCAAGCGAGAGAATACAAGACGTTCAAGGAGTTTGGAGGCAAAAGGCAGGAGGGAGACAGGTCGATAGTTAGAAGGACAGGTAGGGTCAAGCTTGCTGTTTTTGAGTAATGGTATAACGGTTGCATGTTTGAAGGAGGATGGAAAGGTACCAGAGTAGAGGGAAGAGTTAAAGATCTGTGTGAGCATAGGGATTATAGAAGGAGCAAGAGGTTTTAGGAGATGGGAGGGAATGGGATCAAGAGGGTAAGTGGTAGAGGGAGAAGAGGAGATCAGCAGTGATACATCCGCCTCCGAGATAGCAGAAAAAGAGTCAAGAAAGGCAGGAGAGTTGGGAAGCATTGTGGGATGGGAGGAGGCAACAGAGGGGATGTTCTGACGTGTGGATTCCACCTTTTTCTTAAAAAAGTCAGCAAAGTCCTGAGCAGAGATGGAGGAAGAAGAGGAGGCAGCGGAGGGTGGTCAGAGTAGAGAGTCAAAGACAGAAAAGTGTCATGGAACAGAAATACCCCTGTCTGCCTTCTCTGTTTCAGCCCCCCTTCCCTTGGCAGTTCCCCCTGCTAGCTGCACTAGGATGTCACTTTCCTTGCAGATCACTCCCAGTGCAGATGGAATGGATACATATGTAGCCCTTTTTCCTTCCAATCTGTCACACCCCTGGTTGCACTGGTAACATCTCCAGTCCTCCAAGTTAATGGGCTTTCCCATTTCCCCCCCTGTCCTTGCTGACAGTTAGTGCAGTCTCACTTCACTTTTAGTGTGACCCTTGAACCTCACTTCCTTTTCCACCTTCACCTCCGGCTGAGTGAGTACCCTGCTGTAACTGCTCTAGTAGCAGGATTACCCTTTTCACCTGTCCTTAACTACAAAGCACCCACAGAGAGACATTATCTAAACACCAACATCTCTTCACAAGTGGCTGTCTTTATGCTGCTTTCCCCAAATAAAGTAAAGAAAAGAAACAGAACTTGTTGTGCTTTGAAAAGAGGGCCGAGTTGAAACTATCTGGGCTAATCATCCCATTCATGACCCTGGCCTCCAGAATAAAAAGAGTCGGCGTGGGTTAGACTTGTGTGTGTTGATTAGTGATGAAAAGTAGGTTTGTTTAGCCTGAGAGAGGGCAGAGTTGAAACAGGACAGCATAAATTTGTAGTGAAGGAAGTCTGCGAGCGTATGAGATTTCCTCCAGAGGCGTTCAGAGGAACGAGTGGAGGAACGCAGCATGCGTGTGTGGGAGTTTAGCCAGGGTCTTGGGTTAGAAGGGCGAGGACGGCAGAGAGAAAGCGGGGCATGAAGATCAAGAGAGGAGGATAAGGCAGAGTTGTAGTTCCTGACCAGGTTGTCAGGGTCTGTAGCAGAGCTGAGAGAGGAGAGGGAGGAGTGTAAAGTGGACTCAAAGTCAGGTAAGTGAATAGAGCGCAGGTTTCTGCAGAACCGGCGGGGAGATGGAGATGGAGATGGAGAGAAGCGAGAGAGAGAAAATGAGATGAGGTGATGGTCAGAGAGAGGAAAAGGGGAAATGGAGACATCGAAGAGAGAGAAGTTTTTAGTGAAAACCAGGTCTAAGTAGTGGCCATCCTTGTGGGTGCTGGCTGCAGTCCACTGCTGAAGGCCAAAAGAAGAGGTTAGAGAAAGAAAGCGGGAAGCCCAAGGGAGAGAGGGGTCATCAATGTGGCAATTGAAGTCCCCAAGGAGAAGAGCAGGGGAGTCTGAGGAGAGAAAGAAAGAGAGCCAGGATTCAAAGTGAGAGAGAAAGGCAGAAGGGGGATGAGTAGAGGTAGGTGGGCGATAGATGACCGCCACGTGAACAGGGAGAAGAGAGAAAAGGTGGACAGTGTGAGCCTCAAAGGAGGGAAAAGCAAGAGAGGGGGGAATAGGAAGGGTTCGGTAACGGCAGAGAGAGGAGAGCAGGAGCCCCACGCCTCCACCCCTGCCATCAGGGCGCGGAGTGTGGGAGAAGGAAAGGCCGCCATAGGAGAGGGCAGCTTCCAGAGCAGAGTCAGACTGAGTGAGCCAGGTCTCAGTTATAGCAAAGAGAAGCAGGGAGTGAGAGTGGCTTTGCCCCCATACAATCTCACAATCGCTTTGGGGTACAGTGTTTCCCCCCAAAAAAACAGGCATTTTATATGGCTGCCGCTTGGGTCCATGTGATGGTTCCTACCAATGGTACAAGATCAGGGGAACGCCCCTACAAGATGAGCTCACAGTGTCCCTAATGTTACATAATATCACTGAGAACAATGTGTGATCCGCGTGTATACCGTGTGTATACCGCGTGTATATCGTGCAGAATCCATCCCCGGGTATTGTCATTATACCAGCGCACAAGTGTAATACTCAGCACTTCTATACCGCGGAAGCACGTCTTTCCGAGCGTAACTATACGTACATTGTGTAAGTGTGATATTAAATCAATGATTTGTGCAATTTCATATTCACATTTCTTTATTTAGTGACAATAATAATGTGTTTGCATTCGGTCTGACATTACTGTAATATGGGAGAAAATAACATTACACTGTATATAGTGTGACGGTAGGGTAGGGGCCTTCATAATAAAGGTGAAGCCCGGCTGGCTGCCCTAAAAACCGTGTGTATTGGGCTAAGAGTGTCAGCTCTTGGGTCCAGTAACGCAATGCAATGTGTTTCCCTGTACCAATGTTCCCATTATACTGTCCCCTGTAGGGTTATAAGCTAGGGGTGCCAGGTGTGGTTAGGGTTCCCCATAGGAAATAGCTGCAGGACCGGGACTTTGGGAGTGGCAGGTTACTGGTGGATGTTGGGGGCACATAGGGTTAACATCTGTATATAATGTTGTTGTTCGGAGATACCGCTAGTACTGATATTTTACCTGCAAATAGGTAATGATTTGCGGGTACACGTCTGTACATAAAGACGTGGTGGGTTATGGAAGTCCTAATGTGATGTATAGCAAAACCCTGACCTGTTATGGGGTTTACATGTTCCCCTTATCCGGTAAACACGACACTTCGGGAGTGGGAGTTTTAGGGGGGATATTTGGGGGGAAATGTGTTTATCTTGTTTGCAGGAGTTCGGGAGACAGAGTTCTCGGTAGTCCTGTACTTCTCCGCCCGGCGTGCAGGCATGATTTGCCGGTACGTGCGGTGAATTACCCCAGGGCTACGTAGTGTCCCCCAAAATCCTGGTTTTCGAGCCCAAGAATCACATTTCTCGCACATATATAAGGTACCCCAAGAAGTATAAGTTTATTAAAACAGTGTTTTAATGTTTAATACTGTATGTATGCACCTACATAGGCGCCGGGAGGTCTGCATAGACATCGGAGTTCAAAGGAGAGAGGGGATGTCCAGAGGTGAGAAGACCGTTTGGTGAGCGGGGCAGGGCGAATGATCAGGTCTGGAGAACAGAGGGCACCTCGTGGGGCACCTTCAGGACTGCCAGACCTGGGGGAGCCTGCCCGGTGGGTGGCAATAGGTTGGCTGGGGGAAGATGCTGCTGGTAGGCACGTTTCCCATTGGTCGATTCATATTTCCCGCTCTGCCGGCTTGGCACGCCCCCTCTTCTGACATCAGCAGCCAGACGAGTCCCCGTTGTGATTGGCTGGTGGGAAAAATTCCCACGCTCTGATTGGTCGCTTCCCATGGAAGATTTCCTTCCCCCAAAGCTACAATGTCACTTATTGAGTAAAGATGAAAATGAGCCAGTTTAATGAGAATATTATCTGGTAAATATAGTTCTTTCCTCTTAATCTCTTTCATTATGCTGCCATAATCATATACGTTTAAAAACGAGTGCCGGCTTACAGGGCCACTCCGGGTAAATCTTCAGTCATGTCACAATATACAGAGAGAGATCTTTATACAGAGTACGAAACATCACTAAACTGAGAAAGGGCGCAGGCGGTTATATAGTGACACAGGAGGAAGAGGGGGTAGGGGGTATGGTACCTTTTATCGGACAAATAGTTTTATTTATTTTATCTATACAATTTGTTACCAGGAAGTAATACATTGAAAGTTACCTCTCGTTTCCAGGTATGTCCTGGGCACAGAGTTATGATGACAAACTGGGTCATGTGTATGTAGCCATGTGTAAAATTGGGTTACATGCTTCCCCATTCTGGGCTGTTATGTGGGCAGGTTTGCCAGTAGTCATCATGGAGGTTTGCCCTCAACGTCCTTGGAAGATACACCGCTAGTCTTAGCGTGATGTTATCCTCCTTGGAAGATACACCGCTATTCTTAGCGTGATGTTATCCTCCTTGGAAGATACACCGCTAGTCTTAGCGTGATGTTATTCTCCTTGGAAGATACACCGCTAGTCTTAGCGTGATGTTATTCTCCTTGGAAGATACACCGCTAGTCTTAGCGTGATGTTATTCTCCTTGGAAGATACACCGCTATTCTTAGCGTGATGTTATTCTCCTTGGAAGATACACCGCTATTCTTAGCGTGATGTTATCCTCCTTGGAAGATACACCGCTAGTCTTAGCGTGATGTTATTCTCCTTGGAAGATACACCGCTATTCTTAGCGTGATGTTATTCTCCTTGGAAGATACACCGCTATTCTTAGCGTGATGTTATCCTCCTTGGAAGATACACCGCTATTCTTAGCGTGATGTTATTCTCCTTGGAAGATACACCGCTATTCTTAGCGTGATGTTATTCTCCTTGGAAGATACACCGCTAGTCTTAGCGTGATGTTATTCTCCTTGGAAGATACACCGCTAGTCTTAGCGTGAAGTTATCGTCCTTGGAAGATACACAGCTATAAACCCAGGACTGTCTGAGCCTGACCCTAATAATCTATTAGTATGGGATTTATAACCAGGACTGTGTGAGCCTGACCCTAATAATCTATTGGGATGGGATTTAAACCCAGGACTATCTGAGCCCGACCCTTATAACCTATTGGGATGGGAGATAAACCCAGGACTGGCTGAGCCTGACCCTAATAATCTATTGGGGTGAGATATAAACCCAGGACTGGCTGAGCCTGACCCTAATAATCTATTGGGATGGGATTTAAACCCAGGACTGTCTGAGCCCGACCCTTATAACCTATTGGGATGGGAGATAAACCCAGGACTGTCTGAGCCTGACCCTAATAATCTATTGGGATGAGATATAAACCCAGGACTGGCTGAGCCTGACCCTAATAATCTATTGGGATGGGATTTAAACCCAGGACTGTCTGAGCCCGACCCTTATAACCTATTGGGATGGGAGATAAACCCAGGACTGGCTGAGCCTGACCCTAATAATCTATTGGGGTGAGATATAAACCCAGGACTGGATGAGCCTGACCCTAATAATCTATTAGTATGGGATATATAACCAGGACTGTGTGAGCCTGACCCCAATAATCTATTGGGATTTAAACCCAGGACTGTCTGAGCCTGACCCTAATAATCTATTGGGATGGGAGATAAACCCAGGACTGTCTGAGCCTGACCCTAATAATCTATTGGGATGAGATATAAACCCAGGACTGGCTGAACCTGACCCTAATAATCTATTGGGATGGGAGATAAACCCAGGACTGGCTGAGCCTGACCCTAATAATCTATTGGGATGGGAGATAAACCCAGGACTGTGTGAGCCCGACCCTTATAACCTATTGAGATGTATAAACCCAGGACTGGCTGAGCCTGACCCTAATAATCTATTTGGATGGGATATATAACCAGGACTGTCTCAGCCTGACCCTAATAGGGTGGGGACATTGATAAACGTTGCCTGTGGCAGTGAAGGGGTTAATAATGTTAGAGAAGGTGTTACGTGGAGGAGTGCTCTCCCTGCCAGCTGGGAGGGATGGGATGTTTTTAAATGGGAGTCTGTTGTGTCTGTGTGTGTGTGTGTGTGCGTGTGTGTGTGTGTGCGTGTGTGCGTGTCTCTGTTTGTGCCTGTGTGTGTGTGTGTGTGCACGTATGTGTCTGTGCGAGTGTGCGTGTCTGTTTGTGTCTGTGTGTGTGTCTGGGGAGGAAGCATGCCATTCCTAGGCAGGGACTGTGTGTGTGCACGTATGTGTCTGTGCGAGTGTGCGTGTCTGTTTGTGTCTGTGTGTGTGTCTGGGGAGGAAGCATGCCATTCCTAGGCAGGGACTGTGTGTGTGCATGTATGTGTCTGTGCGAGTGTGCGTGTCTCTGTTTGTGTCTGTGTGTGTGTCTGGTGAGGAAGCATGCCATTCCTAGGCAGGGACTGTGTGTGTGCACGTATGTGTCTGTGCGAGTGTGCGTGTCTCTATTTGTGTCTGTGTGTGTGTCTGGTGAGGAAGCATGCCATTCCTAGGCAGGGACTGTGTGTGTGCACGTATGTGTCTGTGCGAGTGTGCGTGTCTGTTTGTGCCTGTGTGTGTGTCTGGTGAGGAAGCATGCCATTCCTAGGCAGGGACTGTGTGTGTGCACGTATGTGTCTGTGCGAGTGTGCGTGTCTGTTTGTGTCTGTGTGTGTGTCTGGTGAGGAAGCATGCCATTCTATGGTTTTACATAACAGGACATAATAACAATCATCTGTTCCTTAGCAGGTCTTAAAATTAGGTAAATACAACCTCAGATGAACAACAACACATGACATATTACACCGTGTCATGATTTATTTAACAAAAATAAAGCCAAAATGGAGAAGCCATGTGTGAAAAACTAAGTGCACCTTATGATTCAATAGCTTGTAGAACCACCTTTAGCAGCAATAACTTGAAGTAATCGTTTTCTGTATGACTTTATCAGTCTCTCACATCGTTGTGGAGGAATTTTGGCCCACTCTTCTTTACAACGTTGCTTCAGTTCATTGAGGTTTGCGGGCATTTGTTTATGCACAGCTGTTTCAATCGGGTTGAGGTCTGGACTTTGACTGGGCCATTGCAACACCTTGATTATTTTCTTTTTCAGCCATTCTGTTGTAGATTTGCTGGTGTGCTTGGGATCATTGTCCTGTTGTATGACCCAATATCGGCCAATCTTTAGCTGTCGGACAGATGGCCTCTCATTTGACTCTAGAATACTTTGGTATACAGAGGAGTTCATGGTCGACTCAATGACTGCAAAGTTTCCAGGTCCCGTGGCTGCAAAACAAGCCCAAATAATCACCCCTCCACCACCGTGCTTGACAGTTGGTATGAGGTGTTTGTTCTGATATGCTGTGTTTGGTTTTTGCCAAAAGTGGCGCTGTGCATTATGGCCAAACATCTCCACTTTGGTCTCGTCTGTCCAAAGGACATTGTTCCAGAAGTCTTGTGGTTTGTTCAGATGCAACTTTGCAAACCTAAGCCGTGCTGCCATGTTCTTTTTAGAGAGAAGAGGCTTTCTCCTGGCAACCCTTCCAAACAAACCATACTTGTTCAGTCTTTTTCTAATTGTACTGTCATGAAATTTAACATTTAACATGCTAACTGAGGCCTGTAGAGTCTGAGATGTAACTCTTGGGTATTTTGCAATTTCTCTGAGCATTGCACGGTCTGACCTTGGGGTGAATTTGCTGGGACGTCCACTCCTGGGAAGATTGGCAACTGTCTTGAACGTTTTCCACTTTTTAATCTTTCTCACTGTAGAATGATTATTGTAGAATTGATCTCATTGTAGAATTGATCATCAGCAAGTGTGACCACCTCTATAAAAGCCAAAGTTTTAGCAGTTTGCTGGTCTGGAGCATTCAGGTGTGTTAACACAATGCCAAGGAGGAAAGACATCAGCAATGATCTTAGAGAAGCAATTGTTGCTGCCCATCAATCTGGGAAGGGTTATAAGGCCATTTCCAAACCATTTAAAGTAATTTAAATGGTTTGGAAATGGCCTTATAACCCTTCCCAGATTGATGGGCAGCAACAATTGCTTCTCTAAGATCATTGCTGATGTCTTTCCTCCTTGGCATTGTGTTAACACACCTGAATGCTCCAGACCAGCAAACTGCTAAAACTTCGG